>NW_015555009.1:3924-5225 GCF_001515605.1 Sinocyclocheilus anshuiensis
GCAGTTCTTTGCAGGTTGCATATCTGGTTGTTACCCCCTTATTACCCAAACGTAACACATTGTTCCCTTATACCTACACGTATGTTCTTTATAGGTACACTATAATTACAGAAACGTACACCGTAAATTCAGTATACTTACATAGTTCTTTGCGGGTTGTAATCTAAAGCGTTACCAAAAATTGTTTTAACTGGAATCTTGTGCAGATGATAATAACAGCCAGAGTTGTTCAGTAACAGCTGTGAGAGACACAGATACTGAAGGACACACATCAGAATGAATCATTCACTGCGTCTCATCACAGATCAACAGTTGATTGAATCATTCAGAAGGTCAGTATGACTGCTGAGAGTCTCAGTGTGAACAAACCTCATCTCTCCATTAGTCCAACTCTACTGACTCATTTCAGAGAATAAAGAGTCAAACAGTCAAACTCATATTTGAGTGATTCTGTTCCTCTCAGAATAGAGCAGCTCCATCAGCAGATGTTCAGCGTCCTCACAGGAGCTTCATGATACAGTCAAACTACACAGAGTCAACACACAGAGAACCAATAGTGATCTGAAGAAATCTTTCAGTGTTTGAGGTTCATTATTTGACTACACAGTCTTGTGTCATAATCTCCTTCATCTGCAGGTGTTTTTATGGTTCACTGAGTGTCATTTGATTATAAAATATGAGCTTGAGTTCTAGGGCCTCATTTATAAAGATGTGTGGAGAATTTCTGAAATGTCCCTACAAACAATTTATAAAACCATCCGCAAAAATGTTCCTAAATGCATTAACCTTTATAAATATTAGTTCATTTTAAATTCAAGCATAATGTGAACAAACACAACCTGCAGAATGGCCACAGATATGACTTTATGGTTCAGAAGAAGTACAACATTCATCAACATGAACAAGAAAATCCAAACATGCATTTATTCAGGAAATACTTTCTTTCTTTCTTTCTTTCTTTCTTTCTTTCACAAATCCCAATTTGTTTCTCACTTTTAGGATGCATTTTATGAGGCCCATGACCTTTTTTTTTTAAACTCAAAAAGACAAAAATAAGTCAAAGACATAAATAAAAAATATTATGGTATTTGCTCACTGGGTTTTGATTAAATAAAATCCAGTATTGTTTAACATCTTTTAAGTTTTTAATCTATAAATTTAAATAACATTTTGACTTCTGTAAATATTAAGCAGATTAATATTAATCCAATAAATCCCCCACAAATAAAACCATCAATAAACACCTCATAATTTGAACATTCAACTCTCAAAATCACAACAGAATACTGAATGATGTAGAA
>NW_015555010.1:0-1874 GCF_001515605.1 Sinocyclocheilus anshuiensis
CTAAAGCAAACACTGTCCACGACAATGGTGACTTCAAATGAAACACAAATTCCAACATCTAAATCTCTGTTAATTCCCAATAAGAGCTTCTCTAGATGTCTGACAGAAATAAAGTCAATCTAATGAGTGAAGCTGGTGATGCTGTTTGTGGAGATGTTTGATCATCCTCTGCTGAGATCTTGAGAGATGTAATGTCTTTTATTTGCAGTTGATTTTACCAAATGTTCAATCATCAGTTATTTGATCATTTAATTATCACATAAACTTCAACACTGTTTCAGTGAAGATTCTTTTATTTTCATGATTTTTGGACAAACACAGTGTCTGTGAGTTGCTTTGCAATTACAAATGGAAATTACATTGAAATAACACGAGTTTAAATCTAATGCATCACTGAGAGTGTTCATTTGGTCCAGAAACAGTATAAATGATGTCTAAATGAACCTTAAATGATGTTGAAAATAATGTCCACTGACCACATTTGAACTAGTTTTTAATCTTGCACGGAGGTTTCATGAACATCTATATCGGACGCGCAGAACACGTCAAAAAAAGACGTCATAAAAACTTTCATTCTGGCTCCTCAGTGGACGTCTTTTCAACGTGTGCAAAGACTTCAAAAAGACGTCCACGGGACTTAACTTTGCCCAGTGAGAAATGATTAATTAAATCCCATTGATTAAAAACCTGCTATCAAATGCTTCATTCTACTGGTCATCTTCAGCGTGCGCAGCTCAAAACAGAAATGCAGAACATACTGTCATATACACGACTACTGTCATATACATAATGTTATAATGAGAGCACTATTGTAAAACATGTTGTGAATTCTTAGGGCTTCGCTGACGTTTCATGTTAACTATCTTTTAATCAAAACATAAAACATTATTTACTCCGTTATCTGCAAGGCGTCCGTTACACATTTTCCTTGTGTGTTAACGTAATTATGACTGTCGAATGTCTGACTTGACTCTTGGTAATGTATTTTGCCCCGCCCCCAAAACATATGATTCGACTATCAGTTGACTATCGGCAAGATTCGAAAATTCCGATTCGACTATGAAAATCCTTAGTCGGGGACACCCCTAATTTCAAGGCTTCGGTCACTTTTGACCACAAAGGAGGCAAGTGTGACTCCTAAACGAAGAGGGCCAGAGGGTTAAGGAATATTTACCAGAAAAAAAAAAGTAAATACACAACACATTATTTATGAAAAAAAACTATCGGCAAGATTCGAAAACTCCGATTCGACTATGAAAATCCTTAGTCGGGGACACCCCTAATTTCAAGGCTTCGGTCACTTTTGACCACAAAGGAGGCAAGTGTGACTCCTAAACGAAGAGGGCCAGAGGGTTAAGGAATATTTACCAGAAAAAAAAAAGTAAATACACAACACATTATTTATGAAAAAAAAAAGATTGTTTTTTTAATAAAATCCATTAATTAGAGATGCTTTGTTATTATTAAAATGTAATAAGACAATTAAAATGGAATCCAGTAAGTTAATGTTAAACACAGCTTTTGTTAAAAATAAAACCAAACTTAAACTTTTCATAAATTGAGGTTAAAATGTGTAAATTCCATGACTTCGATTAATTATACATGTTATTTTGATTAATATACTTTTTATTTAACCATTAAAACAGAGCCTAAAAAAAAATGAAATAGAAAAAAATGGAATTCAGAAAAGTTCAAATGAAAATAAAATAAAACAGAATTCGGGAAACAATAAAACAGACTTTTATAGGGCTGTATGTGTGTTTTCTTTTCAGCTTTTCTGAGCTGGTAGACACGCCAGAAAAAAAGTCAGAAAAAGTTAACAAAAGTGAAAATTACATCCGATGTCTTCTTTTACATTTTGTGCATTTATTTTA
>NW_015555011.1:0-1352 GCF_001515605.1 Sinocyclocheilus anshuiensis
TTACTATGGTAAAACTAGTAACCATGACTGTAGTAATCAGGTTTTGTTTTCTCAAACTAAGGTTTTGATATCATGGCTATACTATAGTAATATGTTAGTAATGCTGGAGTAAAACTGTGGTAACTATAGTTTTTGAAACCATGGTAAAGTTTGTAGTTACATAGTTTACTACTATGCTGTAGTAAGACCATGGTTATGGTAGTTACTGTGGATTTACTACAACAATCATAGTTAAACAATGGTTGGTTATTGTAGTAAAACCATGGTTGATTTTGTGGTTAACTTTTGTACAGGTACAAATATGTGAACTGAATGCTTCTATTTAAAAGTCACATTGGATAAAACCATCTGATACTGTAAATAAATGTGTATATTTAATCTGTTCACTGAAAATAAATTTACAATTGTGATTGTACATTGTTTTTGATCCATTATTGTGTGCAAGGATAAGCCAACTGATAATGAACCACGGACCGACCGTGGACTGCCAGCAAACAGTAATTATAAACCAGCGGCTCGTCAGTGGACCGCTGTCGGAAAAGCGGCGGCTGCCGCTGGTGGGTTGCTGGGTGGTTCGCTGGAATAACGATGAGCAAAACGCCGGTGAACCGCGGGCGGCGTCCGCCGGTGGGCCGCCAGTGGCCCGCTGGTCTTGTGTTAGCTGGGTATATTCTCAACAGACCAGATTACTTACAAATTGTAATCCGTTACTTATTCCAAATGACATGACAAAAATTGTTCTAAGTAACATAATCCATTACATTACACATTTTAGGTAACGTAATCAGCTAGATTACTTTTGCCCTGAGTCGTTTATCCCATTGACTTAAATAGGATAATCTTGTACCATAATGATGTAAAAATACAAAAAGTAAGAAAATATATTCCATTCATTGTAATTAACAACATGAAATGTATTAAACATTATATTACATCAAGGTTTCCAAAACTGGTTTCATGAAAACCAGTCTGAGTTTAATGAAAAGCAAACAATTAATTTAATCATAAATCATGTAAAATTAAAATAATTTTATTTTAAAATAAAATAAATGATAATTTATTTATAATAAAATAAATTATTTTAAAATAACAATCAAATTAAAACACTTCCTAACAAAGTAAATATTTTATGTTTACTTGCATGCCAAATGAGCATTAACCAATGTCAGAGAACTGTGAGCATGCAAACGTGATACTTCATTATTAAAATATTTATTTTAAAATCTCAGGAGTACTTAAAGGGCTCCTTGATTGTGATTTCACTTTTTTAACTTTAGTTAATGTGTAATGTTCCCGTTTGAGCATAAACAACATCTGCAAAGTTCAATGCAAAGATATTTTGTTTTACAGAA
>NW_015555012.1:0-170 GCF_001515605.1 Sinocyclocheilus anshuiensis
TCAGGTTGCGAGCTCACTCAACTAGAAGTGTTGCATCCTCCTGGAGGCTCGTGGCGCCTTGCTGGCAGATATCTTTTGAGCTGCGGGCTGGGCAACCCCTAACACGTTCGCTAGATTCTATAGCCTTCGTGTGGAGCCGGTATCCTCCTGTGTTCTCACCTCAAACGGGT
>NW_015555012.1:414-553 GCF_001515605.1 Sinocyclocheilus anshuiensis
AAAGTCCCCGGTATGACCCCAGAGCCCGTGTCCCCCCGGTAGACTTCTGCCACTCCAAGAGGGATACAATCACCTCCAATCTTCCATATGCACATAAGGGATGTTCATGTGTGTATTTGCTTCCGAAACCTCCTTCAGG
>NW_015555013.1:0-513 GCF_001515605.1 Sinocyclocheilus anshuiensis
CACACACACACCGTGAACACACACCCGGAGCAGTGGGTGTGTGTTCTCTCTCTAATCTTTTTGCATTCTATCTGTTTTCTTTTTATTTATTATACAATTGTAATTCTGACTTTCTGACTTCTTCTGATTAACAAAAGTAAAAAAGTCCTCTAACACTAGCTTGCTCTATTCTTTTTCTATTCTATCTGTTTTCTTTTTATTTATTATATGATTTTTTTCTATTCTATCTGTTTTCTTTTTATTTATTAGATAATTTTAAAAAACCCTTGCTACGTGTACTGCGTTAAGCTAACTGAGACTTGTTATATCACTTGCATATCATTGCTCTTTTGTTGAGTTTGATTGCTTCCATTGTCCTCATTTGTAAGTCGCTTTGGATAAAAGCATCTGCTAAATGTCTAAATGTAAATGTATGGAAGAAAAATAATGCCATATGTCTTGAATAGTGTTGAATAGCACTAACTGAAAAAATAATGCATTGCATTAACAGTGCTTGCATTTTAATGCCTTGTA
>NW_015555013.1:1004-1921 GCF_001515605.1 Sinocyclocheilus anshuiensis
CATGTAAGCAGCTTTCTCTACCACAAAGGAGATTATAATGCTATTTTACCCAACGCTGATGTACAGAACTAACATTACATCTGAGGAAGACATATATGTATTGCTTTCGGTTGCTTAGTTTGCTTTACTTGTATCATGGCTTGTGTGAAGCTGTGCTGTAATACTGGGGTTCCCCTCATACAGTGGCGTAGACAGGGGAGGGGCCATGGGGGCACTTGCCCCCCCTGAAAACTGATTGGCCCCCCAGTGTGCCCCCACCCTTCAACGTATCTGTCAGTCAAAAATTCAAATCATATCTTTCGGCTAGCATTTGAATTCCGCGATGATCTGAACAACTGGAGCTGCTGTTTTCCAATTAAAAAAGTACATGGTAAGTTGATCTATTTTATATTCCTTATTATTATTTTTCAATTAGCGAGTTGTTGCAGCGCTAGATTTTGGTACCGTCTTTCAGTGTTAGGACAGACCAGGTTTGATGTTAGTTCCTAGACCAAGATAATAATCAGAATGCTCTGTGGCTGAATGTAATACATAATAAATAATTAACACAATCAGGGTTTTCCTGCTTTGAGATTTATTTTTTTCGGTCTATACTGAAGTGGTCTTGAGTTAACGTTACGTGACTGCACTTGCGAATTTAAAGATTTCTAATAACTTGACTTTGATTTGAGAACTCTAAATTAAATATCGCTTGACTCGGTATGACTTTAAAAAAAATAAATAAATCTTTGCGACAATAGCTTATACAAAATGCAAGCCACAGAGGCCTCTGGTCAGATCTATGCGGCTGCATGACGCTGTGCAAACACAGAACAATAAAGCAAAAAAATATAAAATCTTTGCGACAATAGCCTATACAAAATGCAAGCCACCAGAGGCCTCTGGTCAGATCTATGCGGCTGCATGACGCTGTGCAA
>NW_015555014.1:0-203 GCF_001515605.1 Sinocyclocheilus anshuiensis
TGTTGGCTCAGTTTCAGTACCCAGACTCGGGCCAGTACTGGCTAACCGTACCATTTTGGTTGGTGTGATATATAGATATATATATATATACACACACATACACTTACACTTACTCATACAGAATTACAACTTCTCAAATATGTGTATTAAAAATTACTTCCAGTTTTGATATAAGACCAGAGCTTTGAATAATTTGTTTTTGC
>NW_015555014.1:239-563 GCF_001515605.1 Sinocyclocheilus anshuiensis
GAATGACATTGTTACCTTAAAATCCTTAAGATGGCATCTACTTCCAACTAAAATAAAATATATATTTTACAGTGTCCTTGTTAACCCTACATGTACTTATGCATGTCAACTAAATATGTCACCTTTACAAAGATTAAGGGTTTGGCCCTTACACCATTTCTTTTCATGGCATCCCCACCGACCCCATGAATTACCCCATAACATCCATATGTGCTCCTGTTCCCCCCCAGTATAAAAATGACAATGAAAATGAGTGATATTAGAATTTATAAAAAAAAGAAAAAAAAAACTCCAGGAGCTTCCTCAAGTAAGTGTACCCTAAAA
>NW_015555015.1:0-1221 GCF_001515605.1 Sinocyclocheilus anshuiensis
TTCTGGCTGGACTTCCATCAAGCACAATCAATCCTCTACAAATGAGTCAGAATGCGGCGGCACGACTGGTCTTCAACGAACCCATGTTACACCTCTCTTTATCTCCTTGCACTGGCTACCGGTTGCGGCTCGCATCAAGTTCAAGACATTGATGCTTGCATATAGAACAGCCACAGGCTCAGCACCCTCCTACTTCCACTCACTATTACGAATCTACATCCCCTCCAGAAATCTGAGATCCGCTAGTGAGCGACGCCTCGTGGTACCATCACAGAGAGGCTCAAAATCACTTTCCAGAACATTCTCGTTCACTGTTCCTGGCTGGTGGAAAGATCTTCCCACCCCTATCCGGAATGCTGAATTCCTGACAATGTTCAAGCGACAGCTGAAAACTCATCTCTTTCGACGGTACTTGACTTAATCCAAAATGTAAAAAAATATATATAAATCTTTGTCTTTCTCTTTATTTATTCAATCCCTTTCTAGCTTATACTTATTTGAACAATGCCTGAAACTTGGTATGACGAGCACTTCCTGTGTCTGTTTGCCTCTTTAAGAAGAATCGCTTTATGTATTCCCCAATTGTAAATCGCTTTAGATAAAAGCGTCTGCAAAATGACTAAATGTAAATATTTCAGACGTGCCAATTCTAGCATTACAGTTTCCATAGGATTAAAATGTTATGTATATATTAATGATCAATTTAACCATCATTTAAATCATTAACTGCTTCAAAATGCATGTTGTTCATGAACTCATTGTTGAAACATTTGCAGTTACAAATAAAAACAATATAACAGCACAATTTCATAAACAGTGAATAATTGTACAATGTGAATTAAGGTATATGCATAAAAAAGTATACAATTTTATTCAGACTTCAGAATAAGCACTTTGTCATTTGTAAAAAAAAATTTGTTGAGGATCTCATCCATCTGATGTTCATCCTGTTCATCTGATGTTCGCTACTGTTATGAATATGATACTTATTCATTTTTGTAATATGCAGAGGAAATTCCCAACATTAAACAACCTTTTACCTGCAGCATGCTTGCGTTGTAAGAATGTACAGGAATACTTCAGATATAAAAACACTGACTTGTTGGATTATACTTTCTTATTAAAATCACACGATTTACTCTTAACCTTTTAGGTGCCATGGATATTTGGAAAAATGCTGGATTTTGACATCAAGATTTCAAAAGCTTGTGGCTTGAAACG
>NW_015555015.1:1429-1541 GCF_001515605.1 Sinocyclocheilus anshuiensis
TACTATACTATATAGTAGTAAAACGCATGTAACGCATGTGCTACTTTTTGATCAGTTCATCAGTAATATTCTGGAAATAATAGATATTGAATGGATGTTTTGGATGTTTGGA
>NW_015555015.1:2427-3771 GCF_001515605.1 Sinocyclocheilus anshuiensis
TTCAAGCGACAGCTGAAAACTCATCTCTTTCGACGGTACTTGACTTAATCCAAAATGTAAAAAAATATATATAAATCTTTGTCTTTCTCTTTATTTATTCAATCCCTTTCTAGCTTATACTTATTTGAACAATGCCTGAAACTTGGTATGACGAGCACTTCCTGTGTCTGTTTGCCTCTTTAAGTAGAATCGCTTTATGTATTCCCCAATTGTAAATCGCTTTAGATAAAAGCGTCTGCAAAATGACTAAATGTAAATATTTCAGACGTGCCAATTCTAGCATTACAGTTTCCATAGGATTAAAATGTTATGTATATATTAATGATCAATTTAACCATCATTTAAATCATTAACTGCTTCAAAATGCATGTTGTTCATGAACTCATTGTTGAAACATTTGCAGTTACAAATAAAAACAATATAACAGCACAATTTCATAAACAGTGAATAATTGTACAAGGTGAATTAAGGTATATGCATAAAAAAGTATACAATTTTATTCAGACTTCAGAATAAGCACTTTGTCACTTGTAAAAAAAAATTTGTTGAGGATCTCATCCATCTGATGTTCATCCTGTTCATCTGATGTTCGCTACTGTTATGAATATGATACTTATTAATTTTTGTAATATGCAGGGGAAATTCCCAACATTAAACAACCTTTTACCTGCAGCATGCTTGTGTTGTAAGAATGTACAGGAATACTTCAGATATAAAAACACTGACTTGTTGGATTATACTTTCTTATTAAAATCACACGATTTACTCTTAACCTTTTAGGTGCCATGGATATTTGGAAAAATGCTGGATTTTGACATCAAGATTTCAAAAGCTTGTGGCTTGAAAGGGCTTAAAGATAGAGATCTACTGTAAATTAGAAAAATGTTGGGCATGACCGAAAGTTTGTGGGGTGTAAATATACTCGTATAATTGGCATATTATGACATCATTAGGGGCGGCCATCTTGAATTTCATCATATTAAGGAAGTAGTAGAAATTGAATTAATGTTTGAACTTATTTGCATGTTTTTTTTTTGTCTTTTTATCCTCATTCCAAATTATCAGAAAAGAGGAAACCAACAATAAAACAGGAGAAAGTACTAAATTATTACTATATTACTATACTATATAGTAGTAAAACGCATGTGAACAGTAGCCTACTTTTTGATCAGTTCATCAGTAATATTCTGGAAATAATAGATATTGAATGGATGTTTGAACTTATTTGAATGTTTTTTTTGTCTTTTTATCCTCATTCCAAATGATTAGGAAACGAGGAAATCAACAGTAAAACAGGAAAAAGTAGTAAATTATTACTATATTACTGTGCCATAGTAAAATGCA
>NW_015555016.1:0-151 GCF_001515605.1 Sinocyclocheilus anshuiensis
TCTAGAACAATTCTTACAAGTATAACACGACGTAGCTGGGCGCCATGGACAGACACCGAAGGGCGCCGCCGGTGTGCCTACACTCAGGGTGCGAACTACGGGGGAGCTAGGGGGAGCTCGGCTCCCCTTAATAAGACATGGGCTCCCCTGA
>NW_015555016.1:451-562 GCF_001515605.1 Sinocyclocheilus anshuiensis
AGTGCAAATTCCACTCATGTTTAGTACATGTTAACTCAAAGATTCATTGAAAAAATATAAATGTTCGACTCTGTGGTCGATTCTGTGTTAAGGTAAGGCATGTTATTCGCA
>NW_015555017.1:0-577 GCF_001515605.1 Sinocyclocheilus anshuiensis
TTCATATACAAATAATAATAATAATACCCTGTTTTGGTCATATTTGCTATTAATTGCCCAGCTCCCCATCAATGATTTAGCGCAGAGACATATAGTTCTAAACTGAATGTGCAAGAGAAGCATTAGCCTACTTCTAATTTGGCCAAAGAAAACCTGTTAAAATCAAAATGTTTCTATATTAATTTGTGCATTTTTCAATTGTTTATTAAAGGTGCAAAAAGTCATTAAAAAAAAATATATATATTTTACTTTTTCGGGCAGCATTTTGTGTACGGTTCTAATTTCAAATGAGGTTTTCAGGATGGTATTTAAAAATACAACAACCCTTCTTTTTTATTTTTTTTCGTCATGGTTAAAAAATGAAAAACGAATGGATGCAAAAGTATAGGCTACACTGACCTGGAAACAGTAGGCTATTGCATGTTTTATTTGTGCGCTGACACGAAAATAGGCCTATGTATATCAAGTCTTTATTTTTTGGTGACGTCATCGCATATAATTCAATGTCTAATATTTTAAAAACAGAGACTACTTGGGGTGAATTTGGAGCATGTTGGGGGGCTGAGTGACCTCAGAA
>NW_015555018.1:0-185 GCF_001515605.1 Sinocyclocheilus anshuiensis
CTAAGCAAATGAACAGAATGCAAGCCCACATATGCTGAAAACCTTATTTTTCTGTTAGAGAAAGTTGGTTAATGCAATAAGACTTACAGCTTGCCCACATGAAAGATGTTTCTAACATGTGAAATTACATGGTATTTGCAATGCAGAAAGACAGATTTTAATGTGTTAGGAATTTTATGCTCATG
>NW_015555018.1:324-517 GCF_001515605.1 Sinocyclocheilus anshuiensis
CAAATGAACAGAATGCAAGCCCACATATGCTGAAAACCTTCTTTCTCTGTTAGAGACAGTTGGTTAATGCAATGTTAAGACTACAGCTTGCCCACAGGAAAGATGTCTCTAACATGTGAAATTAAATGTGTTTTGCAATGGAGAAAGACAGATTTTAATGTATTAGGAATTTTATGCTCATGAACATGTTAGA
>NW_015555019.1:0-882 GCF_001515605.1 Sinocyclocheilus anshuiensis
TTGTCCTGTGAATTCATGAGTGACATTCAAACTCTGAGCAAACAATCAGACTAATGGGGAAAAGAGCTCAGGTTCCCAGCAGCTGTGATCTCTGAAAGCCCAGTTACCCAAGTGCTCGGGCAGTTTTTAATGTGATGTCCAGGAATCCCACAGCGGAAACAGATGTAGTTTGGTGGAAGCAGTCCGACCAGCTTCATCGCATCACTGATGAATGTCAGAACCATGAGCATCTCTCATACAGTATATCACAGATTCAGTCACTCTCAATGTCTGAACACTCACCTGCTGGAATAATACTGGAGTTTTACCTCTGTGACGAGACACAAGGCTTATTTAGGACAATAGTGAGGTCAGTCACATAAGAGTTTGGAGACCAGAGACATGAACAAGACACGCAGAGACATAGATGAGACATGAACGAGACGCTCGTCTACAGAAACCCAATCAGAATGAAGGAATTAATAATAGTTTTATTGTGTAATGTTCCAGTAATCATACAGCAAATGCGGTTATTCATACAGAAAATGTAAAGTAAAATTGTATAATAGTGCATATAGAATGAAAATATTATTTAAAACCGTTCAGTGGAAGTGGGCTTACCTTCGACTCGCAACAAGCAAATGGCTTGTCCTGACAGTTTGATCAAAAACAGTGTAACATTATAAAACTTAGTAAACGTGGCTATCTGTGATATACTGGAGAAGCCATTCGACGATGTTAGAGTACAAAAATAACCATACGAATCGTTGAGACTAGACGCTATGAGCTATTTAGGACAATAGTGAGGTCAGTCAGTCTAGAGATTTGAGTTTGAAGACTGAAAACATAAACGAGACACACAGACAGGGCCGTTTCTAGGCATAGGCGAGCTAGGCGGTCGCC
>NW_015555020.1:0-860 GCF_001515605.1 Sinocyclocheilus anshuiensis
AGGGTTAGTTCACCCAAAAATGAAAATTCTGTCATTAGTTACTCAGCCTCATGTCGTTCCAAACCTGTAAGGCCTTTGTTCATCTTCAGAACACCAATTAAGATATTTTTGATGAAATCCGAGAGCTTTCTGACCCTGCATAGACAGCAACACAAGGCCCAAATAATTTTCTCAAAACAATGTGCACAAAACTCTCAAATGTTTTCACAATAGTTAATACAACCAACCAGGGCCCGGTTCCCCAAAACGTTCTTATCGCTAAGTAGTTCTTAACCTATTCCTTAACCTCTCTCTTAACGTTATGGCACGATTCCCGACACGTTCGTACGCTAAGTATATCTTCTGTAAGTCACACTTTCGTAAGGTTGGTCTGGACCATTCGTAAGCTCTCTCTTAGCGTTGTTTGAGCTCAAGACGCTAGTCGCCGCCACTGTGCAGCAGTCTTTAGAAATCAGCGCAGCGCAGTACAAGTCAAACTATGGTATGTTGACAATGTTGTGGCTCAACAATGATTTTATGTTATGGACATTTTAAGACTAATAATAAAATATGTTCGCAATGGATACAGGCCTATTTATGAAGTTGACTTTATTTGGTATCAGAACTAATATGGTGGTAATTAGCCTAGGCTATTTCGTAATGTCATTAAAGCGTTTAAATTGGCAATCACTTTTGATAATTAAAATCTGGCAAACAATTTGGCTCTAAATGGCTAAGATCTATAAATGGGTAAGCATGGTGGTGTCCAGTAAGCGACCAACTATGGCAGCGATCCAACTTGTCCTTGTATTGAATCAAAGACGGCGCCGGCCGCAGAGCCGTTTAGTCCATGTCAATTTTTTTATTCGGCAAAACTTAAG
>NW_015555021.1:0-216 GCF_001515605.1 Sinocyclocheilus anshuiensis
TCAGAGAAATAACGCTGACTGCATACAGTACGGACTTAGACATGACGCTTCATTTCCAAGGTGATGCATGGTAAGCTTTAAAGAGGTGGTTCATTGCGATTTCACTTTTTTAATGTTAGTTAGTGTGTAATGTTGCTGTTTGATCATAAACAATATCTGCAAAGTTACGAAGCTGAAAGTTCAATGCAAACGGAGATATCGTCTTTTAAAATTCTG
>NW_015555021.1:303-823 GCF_001515605.1 Sinocyclocheilus anshuiensis
CGGATTCGTGACATCACAAACCCAGATAAACCCCGCCCTCAGGAAAAGGCAGCAAAGGGGGGCGAGGCCATGCTGCGCTGCTTTAGAGAAGAGGAAGAGAAAACTAGAGGTGCAGGTAAAAATCTGTTCATATATGAATCACGATTCTGTCTTCTAACGATTCTAATGGATTCACAAGTTTCAAAATCAGTGCAATTCTTAATACTGTTCCTCGCATCCCCCTTCTCTGCACACGCTTTGCATCTCTCTCTCTCTCTCTCTCTCTCTCTATCTCTCTCTCTCTCATTCAGCTCGGCTCCAGCAAAGAACTGTTACAATTATACACTTATTTTCACATATCAAATCAAATCTCTTTATTGTCACACATCGTGTACACAAGTGTAACAATGGTGAAATTCTTGGGCTGTGCCATGGCAGTACAAGCAACAAGATATGAAAAATTAACAGTATACATAAATAACAATATACATATTTTCACAATATACACATTTTCACAATATACAATAGACAATTGTACACA
>NW_015555022.1:0-1140 GCF_001515605.1 Sinocyclocheilus anshuiensis
TTTACCACACTACTTTAGGTAATTCAAAGTCACTGTAATAAATGTATGTAAACATGTAGACTGCGCTTTTTAAACATTGTTAACTTTAGACCAGTGGTTCTCAAACTTTTTTGGTCGCGCCCCCCTTTAAACCTGTAAAAGAAATCAGTGTCTACACCAGACGCAAGCGGCAAAATACAGTAGAACCCATTATAATCAGTGACTCTGTGTACACTGGATGCAGCGCGATGCAACACGACAAAACCCAACATTAAACTGATGCCTTGTTCTATTTATGACGTACTGACACAGTTAAAATGATTTGCAACGGTCACTTTGTCGCGTACAGTGTAGAGCTGTTGCGGCGCGACGCACAACTGTAGCGTCCGGTATAGACACAGTGAGTGAAGCCGAGAGCAAGATATGCCTCGTCATATTTTCTGCATTTAGCTTTTGAATTACCAGCACCTGCCTGGGTCTGTGACTTCATCTATGGCTTTTCTCTTTCCTTTCAAAAAACGATCCATCTCCTATACTAAGTTACGTCCTTTGGCTGTTTACTGTTTTATTTCTTTTCTGTTGCTTTACCACACTACTTTAGGTAATTCAAAGTCACTGTAATAAACATATGTAAACATGTGGACTGCACTTTTTAAACACTGTCTGTTAACTTTAGACAGACTTTAAATAAATAAATAAGAATATATATATTACCTTATTATATATATTATTTTAAGGTTGAAGTCTTCAGTAATGAAATGCACTGCAACACTGTTACTGCTTGAGTGATTTCAATGTGCCGTTTTGAAGTACGTTCATTATATATGCTTTCAAACATTTCCACGTGTAGCGTTTCAGGGTTGCCAGGTTTTCACAACAAAACCCGCCCAGTCGTGACTCAAAACTAGCCCAATCGTGTTTCGAGGGGGTAAAATACTAGTTTTTTGGAGGGATTCCCCAAACCGCGGACTTGGCAACACTGTAGCGTGCCAACTTGATGCTTCCTTTGAAGACTGATTAGATGTGTTCGACTTGAAGCAGCGCTGCTTAGACCAATCGGTGTGTGTCATCAAAGTACTGTGAGAGCTATAAGAGAGCGCGGACATCTCCTTATGCTTTTGTGACGAGAGGGGCGGGGCCGAGAGCCGTGGGAACGGAGCG
>NW_015555023.1:0-527 GCF_001515605.1 Sinocyclocheilus anshuiensis
TGTGGAGTTTGACCGGGAAATTGAATAATTTGTCCTTCACCCTCTTTCCATTTTCCGCGTCAAACTCTTCTGTAATCTCGGAATTCTATTTTCAGTACTGTCTATAAAGATATACCCAATTCTTTCACTGCTAAGCCATTTTTCAATATATACATCAAAAATATTTCCCTTTCTCCTGATTAAGGTGACTTCATGAAATTGACATCTGTTTAACTCATATTCATTTCTTGGATATTCATTGATGAACAATTGACTCGGTCCGTCCTTTTCCACATAAGTCTCCAGAACTTCAGACGAGAAGAAGACTTTCTCTAGCGAATCCGCTGTGAGTTTAATCACTTCCAGAAACGCTTCGAAAGTCATTCCAGCCTTTCGGCCGTCTTCCCTCACCATTACTTCAGCCATCTGTAGAAAAGGCGACATTCGTCAAAATAAGAAAGACCGTAGGTCCCTGTATTGCATATTTCATCTTTTATAACTACATCTTCATCATTTCCATCACCAGTTACTTTCATTTGTCTTAATTC
>NW_015555024.1:0-1115 GCF_001515605.1 Sinocyclocheilus anshuiensis
TGTTCTGAGTGTTTTACGGTGTTGTTATGCTGTTTCTATGCTGTTAGGAGTGTTTTTACGGTGTTGCTATGCTGTTCCTCTGCTGTTCGGAGTGTTTTTACGGTGTTGCTATGCTGTTGCTCTGCTGTTCGGAGTGTTTCTATGCTGTTCAGAGTGTTTTTACGGTGTTGTTATACTGTTGCTCTGCTGTTTGGAGTGTTTTTCGGTGTTGTTATGCTGTTGCTCTGCTGTTCGGAGTGTTTTTTGGTGTTGTTATGCTATTTCTATGCTGTTCGCAGTGTTTTTACGTTGTTGCTATGCTGTTGCTCTGCTGTTCGGAGTGTTTTACAGCATTGTTATGCTGTTTCTATGCTGTTCGGAGTCTTTTACGGTGTTGTTATGCTGTTGCTCTGCTGCTCGGAGTGTTTTACGGTGTTGTTATGCTGTTTCTCTGCTGTTCTGAGTGTTTTTCGGTTTAGTTATGCTGTTGCTATGCTGTTCTGAGTGTTTTACGGTGTTATGCTGTTTCTATGCTGTTGGGAGTGTTTTTACGGTGTTGCTATGCTGTTGCTCTGCTGTTCAGAGTGTTTTACGGCATTGTTATGCTGTTTCTATGCTGTTCGGAGTCTTTTACGGTGTTGTTATGCTGTTGCTCTGCTGCTCGGAGTGTTTTACGGTGTTGTTATGCTGTTTCTCTGCTGTTCGGAGTGTTTTTACGGTGTTGCTATGCTGTTGCTCTGCTGTTCGGAGTGTTTTACGGCATTGTTATGCTGTTTCTATGCTGTTCGGAGTGTTTTACGGTGTTATGCTGTTTCTCTGCTGTTCGGAGTGTTTTTAGGGTGTTGCTATGCTGTTGCTCTGCTGTTCGGAGTGTTTTACAGCATTGTTATGCTGTTTCTATGCTGTTCGGAGTCTTTTACGGTGTTGTTATGCTGTTGCTCTGCTGTTCGGAGTGTTTTTACGGTGTTGCTATGCTGTTGCTCTGCTGTTCGGAGTGTTTCTATGCTGTTCAGAGTGTTTTTACGGTGTTGTTATTTAGTTATGCTGTTGCTATGCTGTTCTGAGTGTTTTACGGTGTTATGCTGTTTCTATGCTGTTGGGAGTGTTTTTACGGTGTTGCTATGCTGTTGCTCTGC
>NW_015555025.1:0-591 GCF_001515605.1 Sinocyclocheilus anshuiensis
GATCCCCTTATCACCTCTATCCAAAGAAAAAACAGCCTTCACCACACCAATTCGTTACGCTTCCGTTCGGGTTGTTTGGGGCGCCGGCCACGTTTCAGCGCCTCATGGATAAGATTCTTCGGCCGCATGCGACATATGCTGCTGCGTATCTAGATGATATTATTATTTATAGTAACGACTGGCAGCGGCATATGGAGCATGTGTGGGCCGTACTGAGAGCGCTGAGAAGGGCCGGACTGACGGCCAACCCGAAGAAGTGTGCGGTTCGGCGGGGGGGGGGTTGGCTGAGGGAGGCCGGGCTGACAGCCAACCCGAAAAAGTGTGCGGTTGGGTGTGTGGAGGTAAGGTATCTGGGCTTCCAAATTGATAAGACGGCAGCGGTTGCGACCTGTCCGAGACCCAAGACCAAAAAGGAGGTGAGGCAGTTCCTGGGGCTGGCGGGATATTATAGAAGGTTTGTACCTAATTATTCGGACCTCACCAGCCCGCTGACTGACCTTACTAAAAGGGACGCCCCAGACCCGGTCCAGTGGACGGAGCTGTGCTAGCAGGCTTTCACCCAGGTAAAGGCTGCTCTGTGTGGCGGACCGC
>NW_015555026.1:0-2664 GCF_001515605.1 Sinocyclocheilus anshuiensis
TGCGCGTTAAATATCGCATGCGATTAATCGTGCAGCCCTAGTCAACATGATCAACCACAGCATGAAAAACAGACATTACACAACCGAACAATTTAAAAACAATCAGTACTTTAATAAAAATGCAGGTGATGACAAAATCGAACCGGTTTTAGACAAAGGTCAAAACAAGACCTTATTACATTGAATGTATACAGTAATAATAAATCTTTTCAAAACTGGTTAGCAGTGTACAGGTACTTAACATTTATAAAATAAAAAAGGTTCCCAAAAATCAGGTCTCTAGAGTTTCCCAGCCTCTTTAAACCTGAGGAGCAAACCATCATCGGCCCGCAGCGGGAACGCCAGGCTGCAGTTGCGATAGTAACTGGAATCTGCCTGCAAGTTCTGAATGACATCAGAAAGCAAGTGGGCTCTTTCCACTCTACAACCTGGAGCGTCGAACTCAAGAGAGGTGAAATGGACATGGAGGTGATAGTATGACGGCTGATAGTGGAGATACATGCACAGTTTCCTCGGAGGGATGCCGTACTGCCGCTGAATGGCGTCCTGTGGATATAGACAAGACTTGAATTTGAATTTGATGTATGCAGCCACGCTACAGCTCACAAATGCACTTGGAAAAACCCCGTGTTGTGATTTTCATAGTGTTGGTATTTTGTTTTAGGGCTTTTGGGTTGAGATTGCAACAGGTTGCAGGCTGGAATTGAACCGGTGTTTTCCACAGGATCACTACAGCTCAAAATATCTAGAGCACATGTGGTAACCACTGCACCAAGTGTCTTTAAAAAGCAAGCAGACAGTGGACAAGCAGACTGTCCCCTTGTCCAAATACCCACACTTGCGGTCCTGGCCACTTGCGCGCGACAGGAAGTAAGTGCGCAAGACTGTCCCAGGTCTTAAAAATACCAAAGCGCAGTGCCCTTAACGCACACTAAACCCACACTATACCGCTATACCGCTCCGGAGCGGTATTCGAGGGTTAGTGTATCCCATCATGCATCATGTTCTGGAAATAAATCGTGAGACTTTTTGCCAAGATCGCGCGAGAGGTCACGGAAACCTTTCCAATGCAAGTTAAATATGAATAATAATAAGATATTACATATAATTTGGTAGTAAAACAAAGTGCTACACATTTCATTGCTGCAAAGATTAGTATATTTACTTTTTTACAACATTTGCAACTGCTTTTTATCACTTAATTAAATTGTCATCTATAGGGACTACTGAA
This sequence comes from Sinocyclocheilus anshuiensis, assembly GCF_001515605.1. Classification (NCBI taxonomy): domain Eukaryota; kingdom Metazoa; phylum Chordata; class Actinopteri; order Cypriniformes; family Cyprinidae; genus Sinocyclocheilus; species Sinocyclocheilus anshuiensis. The sequence goes on from NW_015555026.1 coordinate 1,232, forward strand.
CAGACATTTAGAAGTTGATTTTAAAATGCAAAGTATTGAAAATAATAATAAAACTCTGTAAACAATTTGCGTTTTTACAACACTATAAGTGTGTCCCATCAGGTAATGAAAAGTTGTACACACACTTGTGGTCTTCATGCTCACTTGAACACTTGGATCAAATACAGGATATACGTCATATAAGTAGTCAAGTGGTCAAGTGCAAAGACCGCAAGTGTGGGTATTTGGACAAGGCAAAAGAGTGGTTTACATGTTCAGATCACCAGTGACATCTAGTGGACAACAGAACCACAACTCTACTTCATTGTGAAGAAACTCATTTGTACACTAAAAAAACAAGGATGTAGAAACAATTCTCACTCAGAAACTGCTAGTAACAATTAACACAATTAATTTCAAAGAAACAGCATATAAAACATTGAATCACCTTTGAAGAAGAAAGACTGAAATAGTATTTTCTTGTAAAATGCATTGCATTAATCTTTGTTTTAATTACAACTTTGAAAAATCTTTTTGATTTTCATATGCTCCATAACTCACCTCTCCTTTACTGCGAATGTTTGTGAGTAACGGCAGGTGCTCTGATGTAAGATCCCTTAAACTTTTAACATCCCTCCGGTGGACGATAGCAATCAAATAAAGGTCTTGTAGCTGGAGAGGAAAGGAAACATTCATTGTTTTTCACTGGCCTTTTATTCACCCTTAAATATTATGACACTGATTCACCTCAGATTTACCTGCTTTTGATCCCACTTGAAACAAAACAAAACCAGTATCGGGATCTGGATCCTCGAAAACAATCCGATCAGCCTCGGCTTTCTTCTCCAATATGTTGTGCACCCACTGAAACCAAAATGAAAGATGGGCAGTGCACTTATGTTCTTCATATGAGAAGGATACACATGGGACAGGAACAATACTGACATGAAGGGTCAGAGGTCAGTGAAGCCTCACCTGCACACTGAAGCTCTGGCTGCTGATGTATGGTAGGGTGAGGTTACGATAATCCTCTCCTGATTCTTCAACCAGAAAAACCTCCTGATGCAAATACTTCTTAACATGCTTCTCTGTCGCAGGGCACACCACTGTCGTTTTGATTTCTGTTATGAAGTTTCATGGTCTTAATCTTCAAATGTATGTTTGGTTTAATGCATGATGGTGTGGATTTTGTATGTTTCATCTGATGGTGTTGAATAAGCTTTCGAATTCAATAACTAAATAGCAAACTTTTCTTGGAGAAACTTGCCGTAAAGGTAATGACAGCAGTATTGGGGACAGTGATTCTTTATTTCCAAAAATGAGAAATTGTGCATAAATACAAAATGAATTGAATATGTGATTTAAATGCATAGGAAAAAGTACCAAATATATTTTTGCAATTTTAACACTTTTTAAAAAATATATAGGAGAGGTTTCTGGCACAAATATATATA
>NW_015555027.1:0-353 GCF_001515605.1 Sinocyclocheilus anshuiensis
CAGCAGTTTCAGAACCACAGCCACAGAACCGGAAGTGAGGGGCGGGGCTTACGTTCTTAAAAGAGTAGCGCCACCTAACGGTTTTTAAGGGGTAATTTGCTTTTATTACACACCATACGTCATACTTTATGTATGTAAGCATTTTATAATGATATATTAAGCATTTTATAAACATTAATCTTGTGTAATTTAGTTGTAGGCCTGTACAGTTATTCGTTTCATTGTATTATGCCTATATGCTCATATAGAATATGAGCCATAATAGTCATAATTTAATATATATACTTTATATCTACACAAACACACACATACACGCATATATTACTTTATCAAATATTTTAGATATTATTAAT
>NW_015555028.1:0-166 GCF_001515605.1 Sinocyclocheilus anshuiensis
GCTTCAAATCGCTGCTACACGACAAGCACGTACTGGTCCGTACGGGCAACACTGCGATTGCGTACGTTGCGTACATTAACCACCAAGACGGTCTACGCTCCCGTCGCATGTCGCAACTCGCCCGCCATCTCCTCCTCTGGAGTCAGAAGCATCTGAGGTTGCTTCG
>NW_015555028.1:445-777 GCF_001515605.1 Sinocyclocheilus anshuiensis
GCGGACGCACTGGCACACTGGCACCTGCGCAAGTATGCGTTTCCCCCAGTGAGCCTTCTCGCACAGACACTGTGCAAGGTCAGGGAGGATGAGGAGCAGGTCCTCTTGGTAGCGCCATACTGGCCCAGTCGGACTTGGTTCCCCGAACTAATGCTCCTCGCGACTTCCTCTGAGGAGGGATCTCCTTTCTCAGAGAGGGGGCACCCTCTGGCACCCGCGTCCGGACTTGTGGAATCTCCACTTGTGGTCCCTGGACGGGACGTGGAGGTTCCGGAGGTTCTACCAATAGTGGTAGTAAACACCATCACTTCAGCTAGAGCCCCGTCTACCAG
>NW_015555029.1:0-831 GCF_001515605.1 Sinocyclocheilus anshuiensis
GGCCCGATTATATTTTTTCTGATTTTTATGTTGCTCTGCTCTAAAAACCTTAAAATTTCAAGGAATTGTTGCAACGTAATTTTGTCTGATATGTGAATTATTTATTATATTTATTTAGATACTGATTTTAGTTGGTCTAAATTAAGTAGGTTAGGCACAAATTCGCTTATATGAGTTCCCTTCTAGACACGAGCACTGTGTGTTTGTGTGTGCTTCATAACCGTGCACCCCAGGGGGCCCGTTGTAATAGCCTGCACTGGGGGCCGTCATTACTAAGTTACGCCACTGACTCCTGGCATAAATTAAGAAATGACTGTAACTGTTAAGTTTTAAAAAAAATGAAGCTTGAGTCTTTTTGGTTTAGTTTTGTCGTGGCCACGAGATATTAATTCGTGGGAACGTGATAATATGTCGTGGCCATGAGATCCTATTGAGGGAACAACTTCTAGTTGATAGTATATGCTACCATATATTTTGCAAATACTGTAAACGCCTGACAATTATGCCAATAGAGTTTTGACTTTATGATTGCATTTACACCTGTATGTGACGATAAATGAGTGGTGTTTTCATTTACAAATGAAACTACGCAAATTATTCATTTATAATTCTAGTATTTATAATTATAGGGTTAGGGTATTTATACAGTTATTGTTAAATTCATCCTCTAAACTGCACTTCCAGTAAAAATTCCTGTCATATAGCATAATCAAAGCTTTATTGGCATGTCGGGCATTTACAGTACAGGCTATTATTTACAAAACTCTTCAAGGCTGCGTTTCCCAGAAGCATCATAAGCCAAATGATGACAATGGTTCTTCAATCGATTTA
>NW_015555030.1:0-567 GCF_001515605.1 Sinocyclocheilus anshuiensis
GAATAAATTACATTTTAAAATATAATCAAATAGAAAACAGTTATTATAAATAGTAAAAATATGTGAAAATGCTACTGTTTTTTGCTGTACTTTGGATCAAATAAACGCAGGCTTGGTGAGCAGAAGAGACTTCTTTAAAAAACATAAAAAATCTTACTGTTCAAAAACTTTTGACTGGTATGCGTACTGTTCAAAAACTTTTAACTGGTAATGTATCACATTATAACGTGACATTCATCCCTTTTTCTGGCCTGTCAGCAATGTGCTGCTGTTAATTTGAAAACTCTTTTTGCAAGATGAGCCTACCTTCTGAGATGACATCATGACAGCCTGTATGAAGAGGGCAGGGTACATGGCAGGGTCTGGAAAGCACAGAAAAGGGCACAGTATGAAAACATTGCATTCACTGCAGTACAGTGTTCGTTGCTAATCAAAGAGAAGACAAAACGTGCACAAAAAGAAAAGACAACTGTAAAAAGTTAATTCATTAATAACGTACATTATTATAAAAACAACAGAAATGAAACAAAAATTCTGATCCACAAACCCTTGTTTAATCTTAGCCTG
>NW_015555031.1:0-239 GCF_001515605.1 Sinocyclocheilus anshuiensis
GGAAGTTATGGATCGCGCCACGGCGAGGCTTTACTTGCCATGAAGGGGTGAAGAAAGTGACGTCGCGAAATATCTCAAACGTTATTTTTCTGGCCACAACCCTCCAGCTCAGGTGAGCCTTCCTTTCTTCCTGTTTTTCATATAAAGATTGAGAAGGAATGGAATAGGCCGTTTTTTCCTCACGCATCCATCGATTCCAGCATACAAGTTATGCCAACATCGAGGCGATGCGCAAAAGC
>NW_015555031.1:439-563 GCF_001515605.1 Sinocyclocheilus anshuiensis
TCGGATGCCAGGGCATACGCAGCAGCAGCAGGTCGGGCTGTCGCTTCATTGCACACGATGGTGATGCTCCAAGCATTTGAGGCTGACCGGCTGAAAGACCGGGATAGAAGTCCAGGTCTGAGCC
>NW_015555032.1:0-751 GCF_001515605.1 Sinocyclocheilus anshuiensis
AAATGTGTTAGTGTGTTATGTGTAAGCCAGGTTAAAGAGATGGATTTAAACTGACAGAGTGTCAGGGTTATGGACCTGTCTGTGTGTGTTTTTGCTCCCAGTGACGCAGTTTCTGTCTCCCGTTGATTGTGTTAATTTGATTCCAGGTGTGTCTAGTTCTTCCCCCAATTATCCTGTGTTTAAAAGCCCTAGTCCTTTCAGTCAGTGTTTGTCGGTTCTGAACGTCTTTCCATGTGTTCCCGTGTCTCTTACATTCCCTTTGTGATTGGATTATTAAAAGACTGTGATATTGAAGAACTCCTCGTTTCCTCGTTCCTTGCTCCCCGAGTGTGTTGTGACAGAAGAACCGACCGAAACAGTTACCTCTGTTTGTACCCTCCGTTTTTTCTTCTTCTTTTTTTTACTCCGTTTTTTGTTTCCGTTGTGTGTTCCCCATGGATCCCTTCACTCGCCCCGAATTCCTCCTTCTCCTGCTGGAGCAGAGAGAGAAAGCTCTCGAGGACCATACCAAACTGTTCTTGTTGGTCGCTAACATCACCAGCTACCCGGATGACGCGCTCTGCTTTTTCTATGACGCAAGCCTGAATGCCAAGTGCAGAGCGCTGTCGTCCGAAGATGGTCCTCGGGAGGAATTCGCCACCTTCGTGCGAGAAACGGGTCGCCACTCACCATCTGCCCCGTGGATGATCTCGCCAGATCCGTGATGATTTCCTGATGATATCTCCCAAGGGTAACATGTAAAGCGTGAAAA
>NW_015555033.1:0-512 GCF_001515605.1 Sinocyclocheilus anshuiensis
AACACAGGTATATCACAGGCAAGACAAAGAATATTCCTAGGGCTAACGTGGGTCTTCGATCGGCGAACAGTATCCAGTGGGCTTGACAAGAGGGGTAATCCAATAAACACAGGCAGAAGGTCAGGAAACATGTTTATTTTTGGTACACTATAAGTGATTTACATTAGATGATAACCACTATTTTGAAAGTGTGTGTGTGTGTGTGGTTCAGGTAAACCCTATGTTATGGGGACAACATGTCCCCAAAACGATGGCAATATCTGAAATCCTTGTCCTTGATTTTTTTTTTTTTTGCCCTGTATATACAGTATATACAGTTTGTTCAGTATAAAACCTATTACTCCTATGTGTCACATTTATGTTCCAGTTTTGTTGTTTTCCTCCCCATGTGTTCCTTGTTTTTCCTCTTGTGTCATTATGCCCTTTTTTGGTTATCTTCCTGTTCCCTGTGCCTGATTGTTTTCAACTTGATTCCAGGTGTGTCTCGTCTTCCCCTGATTGAGTTGTATTCT
>NW_015555034.1:0-323 GCF_001515605.1 Sinocyclocheilus anshuiensis
TGAAAATTTGCTTCGATGTTTTCGGAGATGTGAGCTCCAGCACGTCAGCGGCCGTTCAGCACTATTTATTGTACTTAAGTAAAAGTACAGATATCTTACCAGAAAATGAGTTTGGTAGAAGTTTAAGTCACTGTTTAAGACTTTTACTCGAGTATGGCTTTCAGGTACTTTATACACCACTGGTCAAGAGTACAAAGAAAAATGCTGCTCAAATAGAAACAGTGGGATGGGGGTGGGGACATATGAAAGGAGCATAAAAGGTACAAGTACCATTCCTCAAATGGGTTACATCAGAGAATTAAAAAAAAAAAAAAAAAAAGACA
>NW_015555034.1:404-563 GCF_001515605.1 Sinocyclocheilus anshuiensis
AAAGAGGCAAAAAAAAAAAAAAAAAAAAAAAAGCACAGCCATATTTTCATTGATCTTGAAGAAGTTCTGCAACCTTGTGCACAAAGTTTTTAATGAGAGATTTGAACATAATCCGTATCATTCGATCATTCGTTTTTTGATTTAATATTGAAAGTAAAA
>NW_015555035.1:0-553 GCF_001515605.1 Sinocyclocheilus anshuiensis
AATTTTATGCGAGCAGCTATTGGTAGCCAGTGCAAATTAATAAACCAGAGGTGTGACGTGCATTCTTTTCGGCTCATTAAAATGTAATCTTGCTGCCGCGTTCTGGATTAATTGTAAAGGTTTGATAGAACTGGCTGGAAGAACTGCCAATAGAGCATTACATTAATGCCTTGAATTTGATGTGAGCGGCTATCGGTAGCCAGTGCAATCTGATGAACAGAAGTGTGACATGCCCTATTTTTAGCTTGTTAAAGACTTCTCTTGCTGCCGCATTCTGGGTTAGTTGCAGAGGGTTGATAGAACTGTCTGGAAGACCTGCCAAGAGGATGTTGCAATATAGGACAGAACTAGAGCTTGAACTATCAACAAGCAGTTGGCAAGGTTGAGTTGAAGGTGATGGTCCTTCATCCAGCAAGAAGACAAGCTGAGATGCGAGATGCGAGTGTTGGATCATCAGGATGGAATGAGAGGTAGAGTTAAGTATAATCAGCATAGCAGTGATATGAAAAGCCATGTTTCTGAATGACAGAACCTAGTGATGCCATGTAGACAG
>NW_015555035.1:1612-3918 GCF_001515605.1 Sinocyclocheilus anshuiensis
TATATAACAAGAATATGTGTATTTGAAATAACATTAAGCTTGATTATAAAATAAATTATACTCTAAAAAAATATGTCTTAATATTATACCCAATTTGTCTTTCTCAGGTAAATTCTTAGAATCTTCAATATAAATTCAATGGGAAATAAATGTTAATCTAATAAAGCGCATCATGCAGTAACAGGTACATTCATTTATTTTTTCAAGTTATCAATGTAAAACTGAATAATCCAAAACCAGGTTATACCAACAAAATTAAATGTAAGGATCTGACAGAAATAGTTCCTTTTTCTAATAATTTTTATTTATTATTATTATTATTTTCAATGTATTTATTGTTATTATTATTATTATTATTATTATTGTTATTATTTTGCAAAAATAAAAAAAGACAAAAAGTGTTTTTTTTTCTTCAGCACATTATTTGGGATGATTTATAGATCTTTGCTTTGACTTGGACAAAAGAAATTAAGACAGTGATCAATCCCAACAGCACTTCAAGGGATTACAGTTAACGCAGATGAACAACTAAATCATGGTTTGATTTATATTTGAGATTTTCTCCCCCTTTGAAGCTTTAAGTAAGGAGCCTCATTAGCTGAAGGTCAAAAACCAAAGGATGTTGGAGCAGAAACCAGTTCAGTGTTTTGTAAAACCTTGTGTTGGATCTGTTTTCCTCCAGCCGTGTGTGCCAATGGCGTCATAGAAAGCTACAGCTGTGATGCTCGTAAACCCACCAAGTCATTACACACACTGGGGGAGTTCATAAACCATCATAACCCGCTGACTGTGGGGATATTCCACAGAAAACGGTGTTCTCTTGTATGATTGCATGTATGTGAGCCATGCAAAGAGCATGAAAAGTGCACAGTTGCCACACATCTGAGCTTGTCACAGAAAGCAGCAGGACTGACACATCTGTTAGACTGAGATATAAGTGCAGACACTAACTCCTGTGAACAAAGCAAGCAAATGAGATCAACAGATTCCCGTGCACTCCACTCATTAAACTGTGAACATTCAGTGTTCATTTCTGATTATTCATTTAAGCACAAAGTATATAATATTGCATAATATTGACCTTTTCCCTGAATTACAAGTAAGAGGGCTCAATTGAATTTGTAATTGCATCAATCAGCACTTTGAAGCCAGAGCATTTGCCCTAAAAGGGTTATAAAGAGAGAACAGTTGATGACCTAGCAAACACCTAGTGTGAGTTCATTGCTCACATTAGTAATACAGCTTTCAGAGCATCACACAGTGCCTTCTCATGTGCTCTAGTGAGCTGCCTGCAAAGGCAATATCTTAGGCCATCATAAGTCTTACAAAACCACATCTTAATTATACATGTTCTTAAGGGCCAATCCATCCAAATATGAAAGTTCATCATTTACTCATCCTCATGATGTTCCTGTATGACTTTATTTCTTCTGTAGAACATAAAAGATGATATTTTGAGAAATGTGTGTGTGCGTGTGTGTGTGTGGACCAACATGAGGGTGATGACAGAATTTTCTTTTTTTGGTTGAACATTTCCTTTTACCCTAAGCCTACTTTATCATGATCAAAATGCAAATTTCTAAGGCCTCTAAATTAAAACTTTGCTGAAAAACCTACAATCTACTGCATGCATTGTGTCATCTGATTGATAGTTTACTATTTTTGGCAATAAATGGCCTCTTGGTATAATTGTAAAAAAAAAAAAAATGTATTTTTGCTGTGAAATCTTTACAGATTTTTATAAATTAAATGTAAAACCTTTTATATTGTTAGTATTTAAAGATGAACACTAATGGGACTGACTCAACTTGGGTTTATTTGATTATAATTTTTTTCACGTTGAAATGTGAGTATCAAATATGACAAAACAGGCTTTTTAGGAATATCTATGTGTCAATCTCTCAATCATTATTAGATTATATGTTTTGCTCCCCACAATAAAACAGAGCATTAAATATAAAACATGAGTATAAACATTTAAATATCATCTTATTAAGGATATACAATTTCACCTTACTTTGGGCCATATAAATATCAGCATCTGCATCAAATTGCATAATTTTGCTCAGTTTAGGCCTCTGAATAAAATTTTTAAAAAGGTGTTCCCCTCCTCAAAGCTCCATTCTCAATCAATATAAAAAAATATGCAAACATACTGTATATGCAAAATTCAAATTTATTGTCTAACTTTTCAATAAACCACTCCATTCGGGGAAAAAAATCTGACTGTTATTTCATATGTCAGGTTTTACGGTGTTAAGATATTTATTTATTTTATTTATTTATTTAGTCATTTAGCAGACGCT
>NW_015555036.1:0-581 GCF_001515605.1 Sinocyclocheilus anshuiensis
AAAAAAGACAGTTTTTAGAGAAGAAAAAAATCACCCACTGACTTTTGAAAGCTGCTAGCGACTTTCTACTTCGAGGAACTTGATAGAAATGTAATGGAGTGAAAAGTACAATATTTGTCTTTCAAATGTAGTGAAGTTAAAGTCATCGGTTCGCAAATCGCACCAAACGATTCATTCACGAATTGGAATGACCCGATTGCAGCTGTTCTCGAGTCGACAACTCACTGATTCAAATTATCCATTTATTGTGAGTCTCCAGTGAACTGAATTCACAAGTAAGAACCGGGAGATCTTGTGAGCGCGCGCGCGTGTCTGATGCTGTTAAAAGTAAGTTACTAATGTCGAATTTTAGGATTAATTATTGTAACTGAAAATCATATTTAGGTCAAAACTGTCAGCTGTTTGTGAACTAAATCTGCTGTAAAGGGTGATCTATTTAAGCCCACTGAAATGATTGAATGCAGGCACATCAACATCTGTGTCTCTATTTTAGATAAACAAAAACCCCGACACATTAAAATAACACAGACTAAATCAAATAATTAATGCGCGTTCATATTCCCCGCTGCCGTAACGTTAAC
>NW_015555037.1:0-540 GCF_001515605.1 Sinocyclocheilus anshuiensis
AAGTGTAATTCATCAAGTGTTCATTTACGACACACAGAGAGAGAGCGAGAGAGGCTGTGTATGTATGTATTACCACCATTTTGCCGCATTTCTCTATTAACAGTAAAGCTGTGGCTTTAATTCCTTTAGAAACAATGATGCTACCAGCTCCTTGTTGAGAAAGATAATGTAGCTCTTGAGCGATTAAGCTATTTAGTTGATAAAACTGCGAGGCAGCACTAAAAAGTTTGTTCCTGAATGTCTGAATTCGGCCGCAACGTGATCTGTGTGTGTGACTGCACCAAACTGCTTCTGTTTCACATAAATGCTGGCACAGACGTGCATGTTCGGCTAGAGAACTTAACATCAAACTGCTTCTGTTTCACACAAATGCTGGCACAGACGTGCATGTTCAGCTAGAGTCGCTTTGAACTCGTGCATCTTCGGAAGCGGAGCTACGCGGAAAGTTACAAAAAATGTGCACACCACCACGCGAAACGACGTTGCGTGCACTCAAAAGCGAACTTCCGCCAACACCGCGATGACGTCATATTTGCCACG
>NW_015555038.1:0-163 GCF_001515605.1 Sinocyclocheilus anshuiensis
AACCTGTATCCTGTCTTCTGAGTAACATTGAGAATATCACTATAAATTGTTGCAACACCGCCGCCACGACCAGTCTTGCGGGGCTTATGCTTATAACAGTAGCTTGGTGGAGTAGACTCATTTAGACCAATATAATCATTTGGTTTTAGCCAGGTTTCAGTCA
>NW_015555038.1:468-796 GCF_001515605.1 Sinocyclocheilus anshuiensis
GAACAAAAGTCATCATGGCAGTTATTTGAGATTTGACTTACTAGTCATATGGTGCGTAGCATCCTGGAGATGTTGTACGACAGGAGTTCCGCTCCGACTCTGCTGGGGTGCAGGCCATCAGCGCGAAAAAGCCTAGGACGCTCCCAGAAAAGATTCCAATTATTAACAAAGAGCAGTTTCTGTTCTTTACACCATGACAATAACCATTCATTTAAAGCAAAAAGTCTACTGAAACTTTTGTGTCCTCGTCGATACGTGGGATACGTGGGTGACACGATGATCCTCGTCGCTGGCGATGTGCGGCGCACCGTCTCGATCAGGCTCCTGA
>NW_015555039.1:0-1499 GCF_001515605.1 Sinocyclocheilus anshuiensis
TTTTTCTAAGGATTATTATTATTTTTATTTTTGTTTCGACTATCCAGGACTTTTTGAGAGCCTTAACATGCTCAAAAATTCTTGAAAATTGGCACACATTGGAATCTGCGGTCATTAGGACACCGCAGAGGCTGGGACCCGGGTGTGGCACAGGTGCTCTACAGCGCCCCCTGGAAGACAGTCAGAAATCTTGATGTATAGCTCACACATGCTTGCACATATTAATATGAAACTCGGTACACATATAGATCTCATTGAGCCGAAAAAATTTCGCACTGTATGTCATAGGCTCCGCCCGACAGGAAGTTGGCTATTCAGGGATGTTTAAAAAGGGCATGCTCTGGAATTTGATATACTCCTCTGAGAATTTCCCACCGATTGCCACCAAACTCGGTTAACATGATCTCAAGACATTGGGGATGCTAAATTGCCAAGGGATTTTTGATATCTCGAACGGTTTACCCGTGGCGAGGCGGTGAAGTTATGGCGAGAAATGAGAAACAGGAAGTGTCTAATAGCATCCACATACATTGTCTGATTTTGATCAAACTTCAGGGTTTTTTTCGGTGTATGATGCCGATCGCATAAATGTGACTATTAGGAGTCAAAGTCATAGCGCCACCAACTGACGGCAGGAAGTGTGTCATTTTCAAAATGCTTTTAATGTCACCAAGCTTGGTACATATGTTGTGCTCATCAAGCCGGACAACTTTCTAATTTACAGTCATTAGCTACGACCAACAGGAAGTCGGCAATATTAATTTGAAAATGGATTTTTGGAAAAATATAGCTGTGAATTAATGCATACTCCTCAGAGGAAAATTAGACTATACACACCAAACTTTGTCTACTTGATGCCAAAACATTGAGGAACTTATATTGAGGATGGCTTTTGGATAGCTTAAAAGGTTTTGTCGTGGTGATTTATTAAAATAACAGTAAAAAAATAATCAGTAATTGTCTAATATTGTTAAAGTGCATTTTCCAAACTCTTCAAAACTTTTTACTTATAGAAAACATGTCATTCTGGGGAAACTTGCTTAGTTTAAAAAATGCATCATGCTCAGAGGCCACAAAAAAATTAAAACTATCACTCATTATTGATGTCAGGTGAAGACCGTAATACCAAGGATGAACACCAGATGGAGCCATAGGATTAAAAATCTTTTAACCTGAATCCTCATCAGCTGGAGCCATAGGATTAAAAATCTTTTAACCTGAATCCTGATCAGCTGATTAGCTGTGTATCAGAATGAAAACAAATGCATAGAATCAGTTGAAATGTTACGGCCATTCTGTACTCTGAGTATACTTCAAAATAATTATTGTAGAAATGATTTTAGAGCATTAAAATCATTTTTAAAAATCTTTAAAGAAAAAATCATTACAACATTTTTTTATCCTAACCTGTCTCACTGATAGGATAAAAAATATTTTAAGTCTGAACCTTTACTGCTCAGTTCAATTAATCAGAATAAAAAAAAAAAAATAAAAAAATA
>NW_015555040.1:0-614 GCF_001515605.1 Sinocyclocheilus anshuiensis
AACTGATGCGGAACTTAATAGGTAGCCAGTGCAGAGACTGTAAAACTGGGATAATATGATCATATTTTATTGACCTGGCAAGGACTCTAGCTGCTGCATTTTGGACTACCTGTAGCTTGTTTACTGAAGATGCAGGACAACCACCTAGCAGTGCATTACAATAGTCCAGTCTAGAGGTCATGAATGCATGAACTAGCTTTTCTGCATCAGAAACAGGTAACAGGTTTCGTAGCTTGGCAATGTTTCTAAGATGGAAGAATGCTGTTTTTGTGACATGGGAAATATGATTTTCAAAAGACAAGTTGCTATCTAATATAAAACCCAGATTTTTGACTGTAGAGGAAGTAACAGTAAATCCATCTAGTTGCAAATTGTAATCCAAGATATTCTGTGTACTGCTTTTTGGTCCAATAACTAATATCTCTGTCTTATCCGAATTCAATAGGAGTAAATTATTGGTCATCCAATCTTTTACATTTTTAATACACTCTGTTAGTTTAGATAATTTAGAAATTTCATCTGGTCTTGTTGAGATATATAGTCGAGTATCATCAGCATAAAAAATTAAAAATGGAAACTAATTCTGTATTTTCTAATAATATTACCAAGGGGTA
>NW_015555041.1:0-293 GCF_001515605.1 Sinocyclocheilus anshuiensis
GCTTAAGAATAAGCGTGCACAAATTAGTGAGATTGTGTGAATTTATTTTGTCGTTAATGGAACCGCTTTAGCCCCGAGTGATTTGTTAGGTTATTTCAAGCCAGGTTTTGGACTTTAATCCCAGTTTTTCCTCGGGTCTCCGTGGTGTTGGGATGCGTCATATTCACGCAGCAGCAGCGGTGATGAAAGAGCGCGCTTGAGAAACAGTTTAGAGAGGACAAATCAATCTACATATAAAATATTGGTCACAAATTATTGGTCACTTTCTAAATAATAAAAGTATAGCGCATCCA
>NW_015555041.1:379-578 GCF_001515605.1 Sinocyclocheilus anshuiensis
GAATCGTTTTTTACCGATGCAAATATGTTAGAAACGATGCATCGCAATATAAATGACTTATAGCCGATGCACAATTTTTAAACCGATGCATGGCATCGTTAACTTTTTATGACAATGCACCAAGCGACTGCATTGTCGCTTGGCACTAATATGAACTGCATTGCATTGTTCATATTAGGGATGGGAATCTTCCCATCCC
>NW_015555042.1:0-866 GCF_001515605.1 Sinocyclocheilus anshuiensis
CTGGGCATATGACAATAAATGCTTTGAATCCTTGAATCCTTGAATATTTATTTGAGCGGTACCACTTTTAAATGAAGTTTAGAATTTCCTTTAGGATTTCCAGTGTGGTTGGATGCATTGATGACGCGCAAATTCCTGTCTATCATCGTGCCTTCCGAAAATGAAACTCATTACTGTATGGAATGGAAGGATGCCAGATGGAAGGGTAGTGCAAGATATCTATGCCGTAACCACCACCACAGCTGTTAAACACAAATTATTCACAATTTGGTCATCTTTATTTCCTACAAATACAAAAGCAACAATTATTCTTTTCCCAGTTGGATTTTAATATTGTGGCCATCTCCTCTTCATCTGACAGTGGTGCTGGTGCAGGTTCTCCCCCCATTTTACGAGTCTCTGCCTTCTTGCTGTTGGCTGAATAGAAGTCAAATGTTTATTTCATTACACTAATTAAGAAATGTATGTTGGATTAGAGAACATTTAATTATGTGAAAAGAGCATTAGACTATGTGGAAAAGACCGCTGCACATTGAAATAGACACTGATAGCCTATTTATTGAATATGTCAAATGTTTGTTAAATCATGTAGCCTACACCCATGAACCTTTTATACTTGAAGCTTTACCTGATTGAATCAGGTTTTTATGTTGAATTTTTTTTTGCTGCCAGTTTTTTTGGGTTTTTTTGCCCGTGGGGTACCATAAACATGAAGATTACTTCAATAACTTACCGTTCTGCCGGTTTTCACCTCTGATATTATAACAGTGATTAAGACTTAAAGTTACGTATTGCGTAGTATGCGGAAGTCTTTTTGCCTGTGTTGCCATGGTGAATCGTAATTTCGGAGCTCCATTGATCATGGC
>NW_015555043.1:0-988 GCF_001515605.1 Sinocyclocheilus anshuiensis
ACCAACGTTTTGCTGATTGTTGTTAAATCTTCCTCTGCCATGCCCCTGTTGCTGTCTGTTCCAGCTTCTGTTGTTTGACTGCTCTGACTTGAGATAGACGACGACTGGTGCTGGTCCTTGTGGTGCATTAGCTGTTCCAGCAGGTGGTGCCTGTTCTGTTGCAGTCTGATTTGTTGGTACAGGCACATTCATTGTTGCAAGTGGATTGACAGACACTGAAGTATTAACAGGTGCCATCACCGCTGAGTGGTCTTCCTTCTGTACTGCTTGGACCTTTTTCTTCTTGTTGAGCAGCTCCTCAAGCTGAAGCTGAGCCAGTTTTCTTTGCAGCTCTTTTTCTTGGGTCTTTATCTTTAGCTCTTGTCTTCTGTACTGTTCCACAGCATGGACCACATGGTCTCTAAACTCTTTGTGTGACTTTGAGTTTAGACCTACCACATCCTCCAGCTTCACTTTCACTGCTGCAGGCATGGCTTCCACAATGGCGGTCCTGAAGAGTGCTGTCAGTACTTTGTCTTGCTCAGGATCTCTTTCCAGTTCTTCTTTCCAACGTCTTAGTTGTCTCTGAATGTAGGTGGTGGGATTCTCAGTCTCCCCCATTGGCTCCCCCTTCAGGAAACTTGGATCAGTTTGCATTGGGTATTCAACTCTCAGAGTCATCCAGATGTCACGTCGATGTTTGTCAAAAGAAACTCCATCTGCTTGAGGCCTGTCCACAGCTCGAAGGAGGCCAGACTGCTTGAGAATGTCATTCATCTTGGAGGCCCCCAGGCACTTAGCAAGCAGAGCTTTGATGTCACCCAGGGCCAGAAGCTTTCCAGTTGTTTCTTCTTCAAATGTTCTGATCCATAATTCATCTTGGAGGCACTTAGCAAGCAGAGCTTTGATGTCACCCAGGGCCAGAAGTTTTCCAGTTGTTTCTTCTTCAAATGTTCTGATCCACTTTCCAGCACCTTCATGAATGTCTGGAAGGCGGGAAACCAAAGTG
>NW_015555044.1:0-893 GCF_001515605.1 Sinocyclocheilus anshuiensis
ACAGTATATACTATTCAAAAATTATATAGGCTATATATATACACAGAGATCTTAACACGCATGGCGATTGCTCAACATATCGCTCTTAATGCTATAAACACAATAAACATGACATTACTTTGGGTATTCAGTGTGTTGAAGCCTCTAACCATTTGGATTGTATTATTTTAATACCAGGCCTGACGCGTAATGTCCGCGAATGAAACGCCATTTTCATAAACACAAACACTGTCCCTTTTAAACATTTTAACTCGACTCAGGAAATGTATATTACCCTCCTGAAACAACATACACACAAAATCGACATATTTTGTTATGTTTTATGTCCTAGGTGATCGATTTCACCCACCTGTTTAAATAAACAAAGACAGACACAGTTGTGCTGCTTTCAGTCATGGGGTCGCTCTTGTAAGACAGACACAGTTGTGCTGCTTTCAGTCATGGAGTCGCTCTTGTAATGGCCTCTTCTCCGCGACTCACCGTTAACCACACAGTCCTTAATCAGCACAGCGTCTCCCCCTACTGTCCACTGAGATTACTACGCATCACCATTAAACATAATAACAGCAAACACATTGGGATACATCAATCAAATGCATGGGGAAAAAAAAAATTATTCCTGTGACTACACATACAGGGTGTCACAGGTACATATTGTGAATTTATTAAACTTACTTACGTAGCTTTCCGGGTAGCCTTCAGTAAAGTAACTTGCTTAATAAAAAGAATCATAAAACATCAGTCAACCATTTGTTTACTTTGTTCACTTACATTGGGTATCGTTTGAATTTTATGATTCCGATTCTTATCGATTCCTAGTTTCGATTCCAATAAGATAAAAAATCCAATATAAAAAAATTAAGTCAAACATTTAGATGTCAAACATTTATTCT
>NW_015555044.1:1870-2128 GCF_001515605.1 Sinocyclocheilus anshuiensis
GTTAATCTAATGAATAACTGATTTGTTAAATCAAATGAAAAATTGTGTTTTTGATTGGTCCAGACGCTACATTGGGAATTTGTTTTATGTGTCACCAAAGTGCATCCCTGTCCTGCTCAAATACAACAGATAAGAGATATTATGATTCTTTATATTATGAACTTTAATCATATAAACTTATTTCAGTCAACACACTCTATTACTACAAAGTACGTGCAAAATACTGCATCCCAGCACACATGACACGATGATCTGGTT
>NW_015555045.1:0-504 GCF_001515605.1 Sinocyclocheilus anshuiensis
TTGATTTGAATATGGATTTTTGGAAAAATATAGCTGTGAATTAATTCATACTCCTCAGAGGAAAATGACACTATACATACCAAACTTTGTCTACATGATGCCAAAACATTGAGGAACTTATATTGCGGATGGATTTTGGATAGCTTGAACGGTTTTGCCGTGGTGATTTATTAAAATAACAGGAAAAAATGACAGAGTAATTGTGTTGTATTATTAAAATGCAGCTTCCAAACAGTTCAAAACTTTTTACATACATAGAACAAGTCATTCTGAGGAAATAGTCATTCTTCAAAACTTTTTACTTATAGAGAACAAGTCATTCTGAGGAAACTTGCTTAGTTTAAAAAATGCATCATGCTCAGAGGCCACAAAAAATTAAAACTATCACTCATTATTGGTGTCAGGTGAAGACCGTAATACCAAGGATGAACACCAGATGGACAGATGGAGCTTAATTTTTTTTAACCTTAATCCTGATCAGCTAATTAGCTGTGTATCAGAATG
>NW_015555046.1:0-551 GCF_001515605.1 Sinocyclocheilus anshuiensis
TATGCACACACAGGAATTGATAGGCGGTAGGGCTGTGCAATATATCGAAATTATTGAAATATCACAAATGAACATATGCATATCGCTACGACTTGCAATATTTGGGACCATGAACAAAAGACAAAGAGAAAATCACTCACTGCTCTTACCTAAATATCTTTTGTAGCTTAAATAAGAATCAGTGCATATTGAATTCAAAGAATAAATACTAAGCTGTGTTTTATTTTTCCTTTTTATTATTCAGTTCCTAAACTCATGTTAAAATGATTACACTAATGTTAAAATGACATTTTTATGTAATGCTCGAGTAAAACACAACCGTTCACTTTCAGAAGTTGTTGTAGGGGTGCTTTCTTATTAGAATCAGAATCAGAATTAGCTTTATTTACCACTTAAGTGTGCGCAAACACAAGGAATTTGTTGTGGTTTTACAGCTCTTGATACATACATACAGTACATACAAATAACTATATATATATGACAAGATAGTTATAGAAGTTCACAGAACTGACTCAGCAACAGCTGAGTAAAACTGTTTCATCTGAGCATGT
>NW_015555046.1:626-901 GCF_001515605.1 Sinocyclocheilus anshuiensis
ATCGCATTATTTAATGAGTTATCGCATATCGCATTTTTCTTCAATATTGCACAGCCCTAATAGGCGGAATTGAATTTTTAATTTTACAACAAGTATCCAATTCCTGATATTAAGTATCCGATTCTGGAATTGGAATTGATTTTCGATTCCCAACCCTAACTGTGGCCCTCCAGGAGTCTGGCACACCTGGTCAAGATGGTTGTCACCTACACTAATATCAGTCTCTTTGCATTCCTTCCTATCCGTCCTTGCATACTGTACATATCCTGCAGGAT
>NW_015555047.1:0-1131 GCF_001515605.1 Sinocyclocheilus anshuiensis
TCCTATATCATAAAACCAAGTGAGTTCAGGACAAAACTCATCAGTAATGATGATACGACAGTAGTTGAGTGTAGAAAACTGTCACAGAGTCATATTAGAATAAGGAAAACAGCAGTACATGCATCAGACACCTTGATAATTCATTTATATAGGTCAACAGGACTAAAACAAGGCTGTCAAAAGGGGCTGTAAAAGGACTGGTCACTTTTTTATGTTAAGTTCATATAGTTCGTGCTCTAGTTTAAGTGTATGAGTGACCTGAGAGCCGTTTTCAACATGACCAATATAACAAAACTGTTTTTTTCCCCTTATATATGAAAGACGCAGGAGTGCATTATTCGGGTGTGCATTATTTTCTAATAATTCAATAGCCCATCGTCAATTATTCCGCTTACACTACGGTTACCACACCTCAAGGTTACCACATTATTCAGATGTTGTATTTTAAGATATTCATCAGGTTTTTGTCCTTAAAACGCTCTTGTGTGTATAGGATTAATTTCTTAGCATCTCATCCCACACCTCCGTTCCTAATTCCAAAATGTCATTTTAGACCTAGTAACAGAGGCTTGAGCCGTTGATAGTAGACTAATGCAGTTATTAAGTTATTAGAGAAAGAGAGAGAGAGAGCAATTAAGCATGTGTGAATTATCTGAGTCTGTGTGTCTCTCAACAGTGTTCAGCAGCAGCATCTCTAATAATAGCGAAACTGTAAGTTCATCTGCTCCAACAACAGTGCCGTTATTACCTCGGCAGTGAGAAATGTCATGTAGCCTTTAAGTTGCTTATGGATGTTTACTGTAATGGGGGGGGAAAAATCATTATTTAAAATGTTCTTTTGTGTTCCACAGAGGAAAGTAAGTCACAAGAGTGATTAAATTATGACAGAATTTTCATTTTTGGGCAAACTGTTCTTTTGTGCGTGTGTGTGTGTGTGTGTGTGTGTGTTCTTTGAAAAATTGGTTTATTTTTTGTTATTCAGTGTTATTACTTTTATAATACTAATTTGTTTTAGATTAATTACTTAACACATATGATTATATAAGCTTAATTTTAATTTATTCAGCATGTTGCCTTTATTTTGTTTTTTTTTGCAATGTATTTATCCTTTAAAGTTAGCTAAACTCAGTC
>NW_015555048.1:0-155 GCF_001515605.1 Sinocyclocheilus anshuiensis
ATAACGACAGGCCTTCGAATTAAATAAATTGCTTTTTAGTTTTTTGAGGTAGGTCTAACAGTAGTGTTAAGATATTTAATTTTTATTTTTTTTTTTACCAATTATCCAAATAATGTTTAGTCCTAGAAAGCTATTATTATCAGAACATGTGAGCA
>NW_015555048.1:420-586 GCF_001515605.1 Sinocyclocheilus anshuiensis
CGGAGCCCACACGCATAGAGCGAGATAATACGCAGAGCGTCACACCACGTGAAAATGAATCCTGAGCGGTGAACTAATTTTCGGCAGCCGAAATTCTCTATTTAATCTCTAATTATTGGCAGCATCAGAAATGGATATTATATAATAGATGCTTTTTTGAACATTT
>NW_015555049.1:0-1023 GCF_001515605.1 Sinocyclocheilus anshuiensis
ACGGAGCAATTCCTGATGAAGAACAACATTACAGACTTGCCCGCAGTGTCATTATTTTCACACCGGTATCTGTGTTAAGTGTCAATGCTGCACAGTTGTTCCTTCCAAATAAAAAATAACATTATGATCCTGCAGAGAAAACTGGTGCCGTTCACTCTCTTCATCAGTATTTGCTAAATGCTACTTCAACAATCATGACCAAAAATAGCCTTCAGTCTTCGTCACTCACGCGACGCAAGCCCTCACACGTCACACGCGCTGTGTGAAGTACAGACTGAACAGATTGTCAACACATCTCACCCATGCATTTAATAAGAATTAGTCATTCAATATCAACACAAATGGCCAACATCAAGAGGAACAATGTTACACTTGCTCTGATTCTGAGGTTTAGAACTTGGCTTTCTGATGACGGAGAGCTGCATAACCTCTGACGATTTTTTCCTTATCCAGCGATTTCAACATGGTGTTCAGTTTTTTTGCTCCATAGCTTGAATTTGGGGGTTTTAATTCATTTTGGTGGCATTTTTGCCCCAAGCCTCTGTTCAATTTCAGAAATAATGTGTGCATGGCGTGATGGCGGGGGTGGGCTCTTTTTCGAGCAGAAGCGGTGGTCTCTTCTGTTGCGAGGCCCATTTCAAATTAAAACAGCTGAAGCAAAGCAAAGGCCTGTACTGCTCTGAAGTACCAACTCATGTCAGCATGAGAGCCGTGTGTTAATGTTCGGCAAACAGCACTCTTGTTTTGCATAACTATATTCTGTTATAAATATTAAAACGAGGTCATACAGGGGGCATTTTTTTTTTGCCACATAGCTTGAATTTGGGGGTCATTTTTTTATTAATTTTGGTGGCATTTTTGCCCCAAGCCTCTGTTTACTTTCAGAAATAATGTGTGCATGGCGTGATGGCGGGGGTGGGCTCTTTTTCGAGCGGAAGCGGTGGTCTCTTCTGTTGCGAGGCCCATTTCAAATTAAAATAGCTGAAGCAAAGCAAAGGCCTGTACTGGTCTGAAGCACCAACT
>NW_015555049.1:1159-1664 GCF_001515605.1 Sinocyclocheilus anshuiensis
CTATTGTTTATTAAATTCAAGCACTTCCAAGAATTTCCGACAGAGAAAATACTCCAAACAAGAAGCTATTGAGAGCTTGTTTCAGTACATCTAATGAAACAGACACAGAATAAGACTCTTACATCTATTAGATTCTTCTCAGATCAAAGAAAGAAATTAGTTTCTATTTCATATAACAGAGAATGAAGAGATCAACATCTCAGCAAACACACTGGATAAGAGAGGTTGCAGGACACGTGTGAGGAAGCACCTCCAACATTTACTGAATTTCACTGCTTTAGCCAATTAGAGAATGAAGCACTGGAGGAAGTTTATCTTCTTTGAACTTCCATTATTTTGATTGCCAGGCAGTCAATGGCAGCAACTGACAAGTGCTTTAGTCCTGGTCTGTAAAACTAATGAATGAAATAAATGACAATGTATCTCTAAATATTCTCTGCACAATACAGTCAGTAAACAGCATTACAGTTTTTTACGATTGCTTAAGCACAATTTTGAAAACAGG
>NW_015555050.1:0-374 GCF_001515605.1 Sinocyclocheilus anshuiensis
ATCCAGATTATTTTCCCGATCCACTCCGTGAATTTGTGAAGGCGCGCGGATCATTCAAACACACCTCACCAGAAACATGGCATGTTGCAATCTGTGACGAATGCAGGCGAGAGCCAATGAGCGTTCGATTATCCTGCCGTAAAATCTGTCATTTGAAGCGGCAACATTTAAATTTGTAAAGAGCGCATCAGTCAGCGCGGACTTTGCTGCTTACGGTCACTGGACTCGCTGCTCGGGATGGAGATGAAGATCGCCAAATAAAGGCATGGATTTGGGTCTATTCCTTGCAGTGGATTCGGAAGATTTGGATTACAGAGCACGAATAAAATTGTTTCATTTCGTAATTATGTTGCGTTTTTGGTGTATTTTATAGT
>NW_015555050.1:656-863 GCF_001515605.1 Sinocyclocheilus anshuiensis
TTTCATAAGTAAATGAGGAAATTATTTAATAATGCAACTGAAAACAAGGTAATTCATCTGACAACTAAAAACTAATAAAATTAATGCCGCGATTTCAATATTCATAAGGATTAATTTTTAGGTGTAGTCAATACATCAGTTTTGTACGTTTAAATGCTGAATATACGTAAGTATTTGTACGTTTAGATGCTGAAAATACGTCAGTAT
>NW_015555051.1:0-526 GCF_001515605.1 Sinocyclocheilus anshuiensis
ATTTTATGTAAAACAGTAAATCACACACACGCACACACACACACACACACACACAAAGACTTTAGCTGGGTTTTCGCTGGTAGAGTCACATTTTGGTGTGATTGAGTGGCAGTTTTTCTCTGCAGATGACGAGGTTGTAGGATGTGACAGCATCTGAAATGCACAATTGAGTTTAGAGTTACAATGTGCCTCCTTCCATTTGTTTATGTAAAAACAATTGTTTATGAAGGCCAAAAGTAGTATGTGAGCACTTCACAATGTTATGTTTATGTATAAACCCAAATAATAATAAAAAATAAAGTAAATAAATAAATCTAACAATATGGACCATAAATTCAATATCTTTGTTACTTACTTAGTGGAGATGGAGAAAGAAGTATCCTTAACTGAACAGAGCTGGTCACACTTACATGTTCTCTTAAACTTTTTTAAAGAGAAAAAGACATGACTGGTAGGGGTCACACTTCTCTTAAACTTTTTTAAAGAGAAAAAGACATGACTGGTAGGAAACCAGTTACAGTTTAAA
>NW_015555052.1:0-297 GCF_001515605.1 Sinocyclocheilus anshuiensis
TCAGAGGCTGTCATATGTGGATCAATTTACTATGTTGTGTATTTTGAACAGTTTCAATATGAAAAATAACTTTCATATTGATTCGATGGATTTATTGCATTTAAAAAAAAAAAAAAGTATCATGGATTTATTGCATTTTGGGAAAAAAATAATAACATTTTATAATAAATCTTTGAAAATCAATATCTGGATTTGAATGTTTAATGTTATTATAACCTAAAGATGAAGAAAATAGTGGTTTTCATCTTGCCACTTTCTTGGTAAAGAAAACACATTTTTACTCAAATTAATCCAAAT
>NW_015555052.1:366-718 GCF_001515605.1 Sinocyclocheilus anshuiensis
TAATCAAAATGGCTTTATAGCATTTTGGAACCAAACTCTTTATTTATTGTTGTCAGCCACTTTAACATTGCAAATACACAGTTTGAACATTAAAGGGGTCATCGGATGCAAAATTCACTTTTCAAGTTGTTTGAACATAAATGTGTGTTGTAAAGTGTGTGTACACATCCATCCTATAATTTAAAAAATCCACCCAGTGTTTTTTTTTAAATCCCCTTTCTCAAATCAGGCTGTTTTGAAAAAGGTGTTTTTTACACTACCATTGAGACATTTTAACCAAAGTATGTTATAGACTTTTAATGAAGATCCTAAAGAATCATATCAACTTGTGCAAAATGGGCATCCGATGACC
>NW_015555053.1:0-146 GCF_001515605.1 Sinocyclocheilus anshuiensis
ATACGGCCCTGGTGGTCTATACACAGTAGCCAGAACAAGAGATACTGTACAATAGATTTATTTTGCATATCTGACAGTGTAACATTAAAGGGATAGTTCACCCAAAAATGAAAATTTGATGTTTATCTGCTTACCCCCAGGGCATC
>NW_015555053.1:569-797 GCF_001515605.1 Sinocyclocheilus anshuiensis
CCGTGAATAATTATATATTACAAGTTATTCAGAATTTTGAATGCATTTTAAGAATACTTTTCCCATCAACTGGTCAAAATGCACAACACTGCTGTATGCTGCGTGAAAGACACGTGCGCACTCTGATGTAAATAAGCGCGGATGAAAAGCACATGGCGGAACATGTGAGAGACGCTCTGGAAAAAAGCACACTTTCACTCTCTGACAGCAGATGGCGCTAAACTGCAG
>NW_015555054.1:0-552 GCF_001515605.1 Sinocyclocheilus anshuiensis
AGGAATCATATGGAGCCGCATTTGGCTTCTCGTAAACGTCTTATTTACATTATTAAGAAATATGAATTATGTGATGTTTGGAGACTTTTTAATAAAAACGTAAGGCAATATACTTGGGTACATTCACGTGACAAGGTTATGTCACTAGCTAGATTGGACAGATTTTATTGTTTTAAGTATCACTTGAGCATTTTTAGTAGGTGTTATATTACGCCAGTTGGGTTTACAGACCATAGCATGGTGCATTGCACGTTTATTGTAAGTGCAGTTAAACCAAAGAGCGCATATTGGCATCTCAATAGTAATTTATTACAGGATGGTTTTTTTAAAGAGTCCTTTAAATTTTTTTGGGAAGCTTATAGGAAAACAAAGTCTTCTTTTCTCTCAATACAACAGTGGTGGGATGTGGGTAAGGTTCAAATAAAACAATTTACTCAACAGTACACTCTCAATGTCACAAAGGAGTTGACTCGTTCATTAGCTTCCTTGGAAAAGGAGATAACTGAACTTCAATTTTTAGCTCACTCTTCTGGTGACATTTGTGCTTTAGAA
>NW_015555055.1:0-340 GCF_001515605.1 Sinocyclocheilus anshuiensis
TCAATTCGCACAGACCGACCGTCACGCAGAGAACACGCGATCATGATGAATACACATGCACACTTCACAAGATCTCAATTGGATTCGACTAAGTTTGCAAGGTTTGTGAAATTAAATGTTCATTAATAGACATTCAAAGATTTGTTCAAATGATTTAAATGCGTATTTACTGAATGCTGATGGCAAACGAGACAGTATTATAATGTTTGCTTTTCTATTACTAATAATATAACAGCAATCATTATAATACTTTTTTGTATACATTTTAATTCCTTTGTTTAACCGTTCTATCTGATTATTAGACAGACTTCTATCCGTATTAGACAGAACTGTTAACGAC
>NW_015555055.1:906-1289 GCF_001515605.1 Sinocyclocheilus anshuiensis
GCGTTCTGTGTGAACGGCTTGGTTTCAGTTTTGACGTAAACAAGATCTTCTCCGCATTGATGTTCTCTTTTCCCGCAATATTTGTAATTAACAACGCAGCAGCGCCGCATGTAGTGGCTTCAACTGGATAGGTTAACAAAAACATTATAATGCAACGACACTTACATCGTCATCACATCTCGTGCACCACTGATAAGGCTGCCTCCTTAACGCACACCTAAAATTTGAAAGCAACGTTTTTGCATTCGAATGTGGATTTTTATTTTAAATTCGACGAATATTAGAAATTCGTTTTTTTGTCATTTTTTGACAGCCCTAGTTTCCATTAGCTTTTATTTTGTTTTCAGTAGGGCTGCACGATTAATCGCATGCGATATTTAACG
>NW_015555056.1:0-392 GCF_001515605.1 Sinocyclocheilus anshuiensis
ACCTGGCACTGGAAGTCCTTTCACAAACTTGTAACTTTTATGCTTCGAGCAGAACCATACAGCGTTCATTTATATTTTTACATGGCTCCCTGCAATACAACTCTGATTCTTCAATCGCGCCATCTAGTGGTCTGTTATGGATACAAACAACTGCTACAACAAAGTCATTTAGAGGTAATCAAAATATGTCAAATTAATATTTTGCATTCAAAAGTTTACTTATCAGGCAAGTGGGCGCATGATAAGCGGGAAAATTACGCAGTGTAGTCTTTATCACCCTGCAGAGGTTTCTTTTGCAAAATAATCTGCTGACTGTACACGATCCCTCAGTTTGGGAACCACTGGAGTAGGCGATTTGCGCTCTATTAATTTGGTCTGTTACGATGCTCTAT
>NW_015555056.1:498-575 GCF_001515605.1 Sinocyclocheilus anshuiensis
GTGTTGCACACAAGACAAAAACGTTCAGTCTAGACTCTTTATCGTCATTTGTGTTAAAATTTGCAAAGCGTACCAAA
>NW_015555057.1:0-1981 GCF_001515605.1 Sinocyclocheilus anshuiensis
ATTTAAATGAGGGGAAAAAACTTCACTGGTATCGGATCGGTATCGATATCGGCCAATACGGAACCCTAGATATCGGAATCGGAGGCGAAAAAGGCGGATCGGAGCATCCCTAGTGTTCACACATATAGATAGATTAAATGGCTGGAGGTCATCAAGTCTCTGTTCTGTTGTTTGCTGGTAGGCATTCCTGGACTAGTATCCAACTCTATCAAGTAGACTGTAAAACCTACTTCCTACACAAACATGCTGTCTGGCCAACACAAAGCAACCATATACAGTTCATTTTGCATTTATGTGCAATAATAGACCACGTAGAGGAATTTCAGTTCTGCTTATGGAGGTCTAGTTAACATGCTACTAAGAGTCTCAAACAAATTTCTGAATATCTTTCAAACATCTCAGACACCAATGTTGCAAACTTTGACCAATATTGATTATGTCAAGCTTTAGTGCTCATTGCATCAGAAAGGTAACTTTAAAACGGACAGAAAAATGAACAGAAAAAAAAACAACCCTGTGTGCCCTAACTCCAGAAAGTTGCATCTATTCAGTCAATCAGATCAGAGATTGCCAGATCAAGAAAGCGTTGCAAAATTCAGGATGTGGATGCCAACAAACACAAATCAGTATTATATTGAATTGTAAAAGTGCACATAAACACACTGTAATATGAAAACCACAAAACAGGTACCAAGTCCATGACCGGATTTCACAATAGCAGAACAAGTACTAATCAAGGCTACAAAATACATCTGGCCACATGACGAAAAAAAGCCAGAAACCAAAATCTGTATCTGTATTTAAACAATTATAATCTGTAATTAAACAAATAAACAATTAATAGTAAAGTTTAGAGCCAGACCGATTTGGGTTTTTTGGGGCCGATACCGATATTAGGGAGTAAAAAAAGGCTGATATCGCTATATCGGCCGATATTCTGTGTATATTATAGTACAGTACCAGTCAAAAGTTTGGACACTTTCCCATTCGAGGGTCCAAACATTTGACTGGTACTATATATAGAATCCAGTATATACATAAACAGAATATATATACATGAACACATTTTTTGCAATGATCACTCAAATGTGGTGATCAAACACTTATAATGACGTGACAAAGATACGTAATGGAGGCAGGGCATTTAACAATTTAACAATAAACTTTATTATCCAAAATGAGTCTGACATCAGTGCACTGAACAGTGAAGTTAAAGTTTATTCAACTTTAATTCAATTCAATTCCATTCAACTTTATTCCTTTGAAGTTTATTTCAGTTCTGAACATTCATTCACGGATTTGCGCTACGGTCTTCACGCACAGACGAAACTTACTAGAGAAGTGTGAAGTGTGACATAATATACCTCTGTAAATAAACACAATATAAATTCAAGTCTCGCGCACTTTAATGCCCTTTGAATGTAACGTGTACGTTCCCTTGGAACTGGAATCATGGCGGAATTTCATGTGAAGTCCACTTCGCAGGGCACTTACGGTCGAATAAGAATGCTTGAATGCTGCTGCCTGAACAAGAGACCTCCTTACTAAAGTGAAAGTGTTGACTGTTGTCACTATCTCGCGAACGCGCCGGCGGATCTCCACCAAATTCGAGGGATCCCTTCAGCTCGAGGAGTCCTCTCGAACGCCACCCTCCGCGTGTCGGTAGCCTTCAGCTCGAGGAGCCCTCTCAAACGCCACCTTCTGCGCGTCGGTAGCCCCCCGGTATCGCTTGATCGGGGGCTATCGACGTGGGGGTGGTCTCATTCGAAAGCGGGCCTCTAGACGTACACTCGATTCGCGTTCGAGAGGGTTCCTCCCCCAAATTTGGTGCGGATTCGCCACGCCGTTATGGAGATATGGCCTTTCAAAGTTTTAATGGTTTTCCATAGACTTAAGCTTTAAAGCAGGGGTGCCCAAACTCGGTCCTGGCGGGCCTGTGTCCTGAAGAGTTTAGCTCCAACCCCAATTAAATACACCTGAA
>NW_015555058.1:0-483 GCF_001515605.1 Sinocyclocheilus anshuiensis
CACCATAATGGCAAAGCAAAAAAACAGGTTTTTAACATCTTTGCAGATTTATTACAAATAAAAAACTTAAATAATTCCATTGCATAAGTATTCAATATCTTGGGACAGTTGAAATTTATCTCATTCATAGCGCAAGCATTCATATTGCTTGTAGATGTTACTACACTTCAAGTGAAGTTAACCTGTGGCAAATTCAATTGAATGGGTCTGATTTGGAAAGGCACACACGACTTCATAAAAGGTCTAACACCTGATAATGCATATCAGAGCAAAAACTAAGCCCTGAGGCCAAACTAACTGCCTGTAGAGCTCAGAAACAGGTTTGTGTCAAGCCACACATCTGTGGAAGAGTTCAGAAAAAAATTCTGCTTTATTGAAGGTTCACAGAATCATGTAGTCTCTATTACCCTTAATGGAAGACGTTTGAAACAACTAGAACTCTTCCTAGAGCTGGCCTCCTGGCCAAACTGAGCAACTGATGGA
>NW_015555058.1:792-1201 GCF_001515605.1 Sinocyclocheilus anshuiensis
GATGAGTTTTGAGTCTGCATTTAAATGTGACTAATGTTTTAGCACATCTGATCTCTTCTGGAAGCTGATTCCAACTAGAGAAGGGCCTTGTCTAGACTGGTGACCAAGAAGCTGATGGTCTCTCTAGTTGAGCTCCATGATCATATATGCAGATGGGAGAAACCTACAAAAGGATAAACATCACTGCAACACTCCACTGATCTGGGCTTTATGTCGGAGTGGTCAGACTCAATCTTCTCCTCAGTTAAGACACACGAAAACCCACTTGGAATTTGCACAAAAAAAAAAAAACACCTAAAGAACCCTTAGATGCTGAGAAACACGATTCTCTGGCATGATGAACCTCAATTCTAAGCATCATGTTTGAAGGAATCCAGGCACTGCTCATCACCTGCAGAGTACCATCCCA
>NW_015555059.1:0-506 GCF_001515605.1 Sinocyclocheilus anshuiensis
TTGACTGTTCTTTATACTGGGCTGCTTATACTTTATTTCCCCACCCAATGTCAAAATCAAACCTATCACATAACACAGAAAGAAACTTGTCTTTGACTTAATATTCACTATAATACTATTACTGTAGCTGTTTATTATAATTATATTTAACAAGTCTTCTTATTATAATACCGATTATACTCATTTATAATTCATATTCATATTTTTAGCTGTTTTTTCTCCATTCTCTGATGTGTTCTAACAACATCAGAATTCTGGGATCCAGAGTATTTTGATACTTGAATAAAAACAATGAGAGCCATGAGAGCATCCGTACTGTACTTGGTACTGTGCTCTACCCTTTGGTTTAGCAATGTAAAAGGGCATGGAAATCGAGCAATGGATGATGAAACATACAGTACAATGTAGTTTTGAAAGCACTGTTTTTATTTTTAAAAAGCCTATTACAATTATGAAATTTTACAATATTTTTGGTGAGTTTATAATGTAATAAATTTCTCATAATG
>NW_015555060.1:0-1188 GCF_001515605.1 Sinocyclocheilus anshuiensis
CACAGGACATCCACAGTCTTGTTGAAGCGGTCGAGCTGGCGGAGGTGACAAATGCCCGCGAGGCAGGGGAGAGAGCGGGCCTGGCTCCCTGCAGGGTGATGGAGCGGCGTCCGCTCGAAGGTGCACCGTGACCAGTCAGCAGATCGGCGGTCCCCGAATTCGTTGATGAGCCAATGCCCACTGAACCCCCAGCACTGACGGCCCGAGCCTGGATGGCCGGGTGTTTCCTACATCAGGACGGACCTTCCCCTGGCCCCAGCTAAAAAAAAAGGTAAAGCTAGAGGGGAAACCAGTGCAGGCCTTGTTGGATTCCGGCAGTTCAGTCACCCTAGTGCAACCTACCCTGGTACAACCAAGGCCCGAACAGAAGTCAAAGTTGCCACTGACGTGTGTGCACGGAGACACCCGCTATGTGCCGGCCCGCACGGCTCGGATTTCAGCGGAGCCCGGGACCTGGGCCATCGAGGTGGGCATTGTGCGAGACCTCCCCGTACCTCTGCTCCTGGGACGGGACTGGCCGGGGTTCCAGAAGCTCCTCCTCGGTCCCAGGACGCCAGGCCGTACCGCCCGGAACGGGCCACGGCGAACCCGTCGGGGACCGCCCAGTCCGAGACCGGTCTACTTAGCGACGGACAGCGAGAGGGAGGGTGAGTGTCAGCCAGCTAATCTTCCGTCTGTCTACCTCGATGTGTTTTCACAGGTCACGACCGGGGGTTCGTTTGGCAGGGAGCAACGAGAGGACGACCGCCTGCGAAACTGTTGGGATCAAGTGCTCCGAGTCGATGAGGTAGACAGGCTTCCGGGCACACACCCCCTCCCTCATTTTGAAATAAGAAATGGTCTGCTGTACTGTGTCGCCCACAGGCGGGGGGAGGAAAAATTCCTCTTGGTCGTGCCTAAAACCAAGACAGAGACAGTCATGGAGCTGGCACATGGCCACCCAATGGCGGGGCACCTAGGGGCCGAAAACACCGTCCAACGCATCAGAGACCGTTTCCACTGGCCCGCACTAGAGGCGGAAGTGAAACGTTTCTGCCGTAGCTGTCCCACCTGCCAGCAGACGTCTCCTTGTCGTCCTCCCCCCAGCCCGCTCATTCCACTACCCGTCATCGATGTGCCCTTTGAGTGGATCGGGATGGATCCGGTGGGACTGCTGCCGAAGTCTGCCCGGGGACATGAGCACATCCT
>NW_015555061.1:0-1360 GCF_001515605.1 Sinocyclocheilus anshuiensis
TCTGAGGAGGAACCGATGCAGATCGGCCGCGCTCACCTCACAGCCTGGGAATGCCGCCATCGGATTGCCAACGGGTTTTGTCTCTACTGTGGGGGGGCAGGGCATGTCATCACAGTCTGCCCTCACAGGAAGCAATCCCCCTCTGGAGAGTGGTCGCGCAGGGTAAGCGTGACCACGGCTCTGCTGCCCTCTGGCGGTCGCACTACTTTCCAGGCCATTCTTCAGTCGGGGGGGGGGGTCTCTGCTGCCCTCTGGCGGCCGCACTACTTTCCAGGCCATTCTTCAGTCGGGGGGGGTTAACCACCCGGTTGTAGCTCTTATTGACTCTGGAGCGGAGGGGGACTTTATGGATATCGATTTGGCCAGGAGCTGGAGGGTTCCAGTTTTTCCCTTAGCCGAAGCTATCTCCGCCAGTACACTGTGTGGAACTCCGCTCACCAGGATCACATCTGTCACTGGAGTCGTTCACTTGACCACGTCTGGCAATCACACTGAGGAGATTCGGTTTCTCCTTGTTCACTCTCCCTCCGCTCCAATAGTTCTGGGGCACACCTGGCTTACTAAACACAACCCTCTTATTGATTGGGCTCACCATAGGGTAGTAGAGTGGAGCCCATTTTGTCTGTCTCAATGTTTGGTGTCTGCTTCACCCCTTGTAATGTCTGACTCTGTGTTACAGGAGGAGCCGGTGAACCTGGCAGATGTTCCGGAGGCCTACCATGACTTGAGGGCGGTATTCAGTAGGTCCCGAGCTTCATCTCTTCCTCCGCATCGCCCATACGACTGTGCGATAGACTTATTACCTGGCACTTCTCCGCTTAAGGGGCGTCTTTATTCACTCTCCGGTCCTGAGAGGGAGGCCATGGAGAAATATATTAATGATTCCCTATTAGCCGGTATCATACGTCCTTCTTCCTCTCCAGCTGGGGCGGGGTTTTTCTTCGTGGAGAAGAAGGATGGGTCGCTCCGGCCCTGTATTGATTATCGGGGGCTGAATGACATCACGGTCAAGAATAGTCATCCCTTGCCGCTGATGTCTTCGGCCTTCGAACTCTTGCAGGGGGCGACCATTTTTACGAAGTTAGACCTACGCAACGCTTACCACCTAGTTCGGATTAGGAAGGGGGACGAATGGAAGACCGCTTTTAACACCCCCACAGGTCACTTTGAGTATTTGGTTATGCCTTTTGGACTTTCAAACTCCCCCGCGGTCTTCCAGACACTCGTTAATGACGTGCTCAGAGATGTGGTTAACCGGTTTGTGTTTGTATACCTGCGGTCTTCCGGGCGCTCATCAATGACGTGCTCAGAGACAACATGGTCAACCGGTTTGTGTTTGTATACCTCGACGACATCCTGA
>NW_015555062.1:0-527 GCF_001515605.1 Sinocyclocheilus anshuiensis
CAAATATTTCCACATCGTGACACGCCCCCAGCGTGTTTGAATGAGGCGTTTTAGCCCGGTCTGGATTCTTTTAGATAAAATAAATCCTTTTGTGGGAGACTTTGAGCTTTGTAACTCTGCAGATCTTATACATGCACAAATAGCTACATAACAACAATATGGCACCCCAACCTGGAGTTATGGAGCCTTTATGTGTGGCTGCTTTGGGGACATCAGAGAAGCTGAGCACCCTGCATTCTTGGAGGTTCCACGAAATTCCACAAGATGTTTGTATGCCCGAAAATCAGAGGTTTAGCAATAGGGCAGGCAAGGCAGGCAATTGCCTGGGGCCCCGCATTTTGATGGAGCCCCCGACAGCTGACCATTTGAACAATCGGAAATGTCATTATTAAAATAACATGGAGTATTATATCTGAATCCCCCCTAGGGGGCCCCATCTCGCGTTACGCTGGATGTGCTTGCTTTTTCGTCGTGATGCGTCAGCCGCCGTTTTCAAACTGGCACAGCGCTTACTCGTGCATTTGCTA
>NW_015555063.1:0-200 GCF_001515605.1 Sinocyclocheilus anshuiensis
TAATGTGAAGAATTAGGTGTGAAACCATCAGGAAGCATTTAGTCTGCAGCGCCAGCATTTTCCAGAACTGCAACCTTAAGTCTCCAGAATTACAAGGTGTCAGGTTCTCAGAGACTTTGCTTGGGTAAAAAATCCTAAAAAATTACCCTCACTAAATAAGAATAACATTCTGAAGTGTTGTGAAATACATGAAGACTATT
>NW_015555063.1:262-543 GCF_001515605.1 Sinocyclocheilus anshuiensis
AGATAAGTTGAGAGTGACTCTTGAAGGACCAGCACCACATCCTCTTGTACCACTGTTTGAAGAATTGATCTTCCAAAATCTGGCAGTAAGTTTTAGGAGTTCATTTTTGTCAGTCTCTGCAAGACAGACTTTTCAGGATAGGAGATGGACTAAAAATGAACTCCCAAAACTTACTGCAACATGGAGCTAAGGAGAAAATGTAGAACTTGAAAAAATGGAAAAACAGCGTAGTGAAAAGCGTTTACAGTTTAAATGCAAATAGAAAGTCCTATTTTAAAAAT
>NW_015555064.1:0-161 GCF_001515605.1 Sinocyclocheilus anshuiensis
CACGTTGGACGCAGCTGCCATCAGACCCAGCAGTCTCTGAAACTGACAGTGAGTGACCGGCCTTCTCTTATTCTCGCAAC
Organism: Sinocyclocheilus anshuiensis; assembly: GCF_001515605.1. NCBI lineage: Eukaryota > Metazoa > Chordata > Actinopteri > Cypriniformes > Cyprinidae > Sinocyclocheilus > Sinocyclocheilus anshuiensis. The sequence goes on from NW_015555064.1 coordinate 81, forward strand.
TGCGGTAAGGATCGACTCGATCCGAGCAGGGGACATACGTGCCTGCATCGTGGTCGAATCCCACACCACGCCCCGATACGT
>NW_015555064.1:636-796 GCF_001515605.1 Sinocyclocheilus anshuiensis
AGAAGCGCTCGCCGGAGACCGCTGCGCCCTGGAACAACGGCAGGGTTGGCAGACCGACCTCCTGAGGGCACTGAGGAGAGACGGGCACCGTGTAATTCGGTGTACACTGCTCGCTACCAGAGGGAGCTGGCCCTCAAAAAGTCCTAGGCCTTAGGCGTCA
>NW_015555065.1:0-891 GCF_001515605.1 Sinocyclocheilus anshuiensis
TTTACACGTGCTTCAGAACGTGGTCACGCAGGGGCATTCCCAAAGTGAATCTCGACGCAGCTCGAGTTCCTGAAGGGGAACCGCAGCTCCTCCGTTTACCTCCATTTATTTTTAAGGCAGTCTTGCCTTCACAAACATGGCGGACGCGTTGACGTTTCGCAGCAACGGCTCAAAGCGGCCAATGAGGCGTCTAGGTATTTATTATGTCTATGAGCTCACTTGCTCTGCTATTTCCTCGAACACTTTGAATAGGAACGTGACGTAATTTTGGCCTAGAATCGAAGTACTACATGTCTGCCAAATTAGATATTACACCACATTAGGAACTACAGTCTATTTTATTAAGTATGAATCAAACCAAACGTCTGTCCGAACGTCTTGAGCTTTGTGCGTCTTACACTGCAGGTGTATATCGAGCTTATATGCACCTTCATCATGAGATCGGGTTAGCCTACAACAATTAATTCGGCTATTTTACAAATGGGAATACAACGAATTCATGACAATGTTTTCTTTAAGTCTCTGGGGTATATTTGTAGCAATAGCCAAAAATACATTGTATGGGTCAAAATGTCATGAGCTGGGTTTGCTTCTCTGTTTCTCTCTCACACACACGGGATTTCACACACACACACACACACATACATGCACTATCATGCACACACACACACACACTCAGGCACGCCCATGCTCATTCTAGGCCTCATCTCCACCTGTTTGTCATCACAATCAGCGTTCGTGCTGCATTGCGGTGACACCTGTTCCCACTCTGATCTAATTAGTGACTCTATTTGTAGTGGTTGTGCTTGCTGTTCTCTGTCGGATTATTGTGTCATGCATACGGTCTTGTTTCGCCCTTCATGTCAATACTATCAGAGATCTTACCATGTC
>NW_015555066.1:0-254 GCF_001515605.1 Sinocyclocheilus anshuiensis
TGCCAATTCCCCACACAGTGAAATGATAGATAATAGAAAACTGCTAAGCGGCGGCGGCGCAGAGGATTGTTTTTTTTGTTTTTTTAACTGCTCGTGCCGCCCCCCATGTATCATGAAAAAATGCCGGCCCGGGCGGCTGCCCGGTTCGCCCGTGCCAAAAACCGCTAACGTTACTGCCATTGTTAAACCATGGTAACCACAAATTAACCATGGTTTTTGCTACACTAACCATAGTTTAACCATGGAATTTGTAG
>NW_015555066.1:364-562 GCF_001515605.1 Sinocyclocheilus anshuiensis
TGTACTTTTACTATAATAAAAGCATGGTTAATTTTTGTAAGGGAAAAACATGACTCATGTTCAGTATTAGGATTGTTCTATAAAGATATTGTAGTAATGTACTAATTTTGACGTGTAGGCAATTTAGAAAGTATAGTTTTGTTAAATCATGAGTTAGGGCTGTCGCGATAACCGCAATATCGCAATACCGCGCTATTG
>NW_015555067.1:0-494 GCF_001515605.1 Sinocyclocheilus anshuiensis
ACATTCAAACTGTTTATCCATTTTCTACCCCTGAATGTAAAAACAGAAAATCAAGGCGATTTCTGTTGTTTTTTCGTTTTTTTTTTTTTAAAGCGAAAATGGTGCCGTTTTCTCATGTTTCTGTTGCAATGCAACATACACGGACCGTATAAGAATTGCTCAATAAAACTTAATGGAATTTTACTATACAATTGAGGTCTTAAACAGGATAAAAATTTTTGGAGTGTATATTGTTAAATATTGCCCAGAGTTTTTAGTCATTTCACAATCACATTGCAACACAAGCAGGTTTATAATATACATGTTTCACATGTGATCTCATGGGTTTCACATGAAAATGTTCGAAAAGCACACATTTCCCATGTGCAAAGCACATGTTTCACATGTGATTTTCACGTTTTCACACATAAAATTTCACATGTGCATAAGCAGGACTTGATATTGGTTCGCATCCATTCGCTCCATCAACATATATATTTTAAAAATCACACAAA
>NW_015555068.1:0-410 GCF_001515605.1 Sinocyclocheilus anshuiensis
CGAACCTCTGACAGTTAGAGTAATCGAAACGACCCAATTCTAGATCATCCTAAACAATGCACCCCTATCTCATCTCAAGTGTTCCTAGCCCAATTGTCCCAAATTACCTAAGCCTTGCACCAGGATTCAGTTAGTGATGGAGATGTTGTTTGTGTCTAGTGTGTGCCTGTTCTCTCTCTGCCTCTTGTTCCAGTTCCCACCGATGTTCGCACCAGGAACATCACCGAGCTAAAGGGGGATGTGTAGGATTTCTTTTTTAAAAAACAGAAACCATTTAATATGTGAGCAGACACAAACGAACATTGAATCTCTGCATTCCACCGGAAAAACTAAAGATTCTCCTCCCCAGCCAATCTGTGGTCGTAAAAAACTAATACAGGGTCAGCTCAGTGTGTCAGCAGTTCCTGTCC
>NW_015555068.1:664-1537 GCF_001515605.1 Sinocyclocheilus anshuiensis
GGCAATGTTCCCGCGACAGACACGCCCGGACCCCATGACCGTTTAACGCATAAATTGATAATCTGATAAACAGAAAGCGACAGATTAATAGCTCCATGCCCAGCGAGAAGAATAGCAGGTCTATGACCAGAACCTTTTTACAACCTCCTTGACCTCAGGGTTTTCTCTGTGCTCCCCCTTCCTCTAAATTCTAGAAAACGCGCCTTCTCTTGGAGAGACAAAGGAACACGCAAAACTCACCGGATGATTTCAACAGACAATCATTTATGCGTATAAAAGGGGCAACCATATTCACAAATAATATGTTGTATGTCTTATATATGCTTGAGGAGTCAAAATGTAACCTTGCAACTTTAATCAATGTTTTGTTAACCCCTTTTAGCAGATAAAGCTATTAATATGTGAAGTTTAGTGTTGAATGAAAGCGTGTTAATTGCCGAACAGCGGTCTGAATGAAAAAGTGGGAAGTATGTACAATACTCGCATTAAGAAACTTTATAGAAGTATCAACCAAATCTTCGCAAAGATATTTCTCCACATGATAAATTGAAGCCTCATGTTAATGTATGCACGCTCCGCCTTGCAAGAAGTCATTGGAAGATCGTGCCGTGGGACGGACTTATGCCGCGGATCAAAAACCCAATGCAAGACAGACTCAGAGCTTGCTTGCTTTTTCGCCTTTCGCCGTGTTAATAGCACTCCATCTTGTGCTCACACGCTCACCACCACGAGATCGGGCCATCCAGAACTCAAACACTCCGTTGAAGCTTTGTGAATGCCAGAGATCTACTTACCATCAAAGCGATTGGTCATCCAAAACTCAACCATTCCGTTGAAGCTTCGTAACTCTGCAGAACTCAAAGTCTTGCCAAA
>NW_015555069.1:0-915 GCF_001515605.1 Sinocyclocheilus anshuiensis
GTAGCTTTAAAAGTCTAGGAGGAGATACATTTTAAAATTTGGTCTAAGAAGAAGAAGAAGAAGTTTAAATAGGATTTTTTCAAGCCGACTTACTCCCGGTGCTCCCGATGGCCAGTCCGGGCCTGTTCTTCAGATTATAAAAAGGTAGGAAAGAGATGGTTCTTTAAAGAACCTTTGACTGAATGGTTCTTTGTGGAACCAAAAATGGGAGATGGTTCTTTAAAGAACCTTTGACTGAATGGCTCTTTGTGGAACCAAAAAAGGTTCTTCTATGGCATTGCTGTGAAGAACCTTTTAAGCACCTTATTTTTAAGAGTGTAGTATCAGTGTCATGCTTATTTTGTGGGGTAAGGATTGCAAGATGTTCAGTTTGCTAACTTGGATGTCCGCCCCATTTCCCATGATGAGTTCTTGAACAGCTGCCTGTATTTGTGTTTCCACTGTGTCTCTTGCACAGTAATACACTGCAGTGTCTTAAGTCTTCAGCTGATTCATATGCAGATAGAGATTAGAGCTGTCCTTAGATGCTGTGAATCTGCCCTGCACTGACTGAGCTGAGCTCTTAGACGAATCATCATAATAATAAATAATCCATTCCAGTCCTTTTCCAGGGGCCTGACGGATCCAGTACATGTAAGTGCTACTAACAGTAAACCCACTGCAGGCACAGGTCAGTTTGTAGGAAGCACCTGGAGCCACAACTACTGACTGTTCAGACTGTGTGAGCACAACCTGACAGTCAATACCTGTGGATAAACACAACATTTATACAACCTGAGAGTTAATACCTGTGGATAAACACAACATTTAAAAAAGAATTATGAATATGTATTTATTTACACTTAGAAAACAGTTTGTTTCGTTCAGGGAATTTACTTACAAGACACAGCAGCCAGCAACAGCAAGAGAAATGAA
>NW_015555070.1:0-1809 GCF_001515605.1 Sinocyclocheilus anshuiensis
ATTTCTGAATTATTGACTCTTATGAGCCATTTTTATGAATCAAAAACATACTGCATGGTCAGTAATTAATTACATTAACATGTAATTAAAGATGCACATTACAAATATTTTTATTTTAACTTTTATTCTACAAGGAATCATTAAATTGATCCCAACTAACAAGAAAAAGTTACAAAAAAATATATTTCAAATAAATGCTGTTCTTTTAACATTTATTTTTCATGAAAGAATGTTGAAAAATGCAACATGGTTTGCACGAACATTTTAAGCACTGTTTTCAACATTTAAAACTGGAGAAATGGCTGCTGTAAATTCAGCTTTGCCATCACAGGAATAAATTACATTTTAAAATATATTAAAATAGAAAACAGTTGTTTAAAATTGCTAATATATTTTAAAATGTTTCTGTTTTTACTGTGTTTTTGATTAAATAAATGCAGTCTGGGAGAACATGTTTCTTTCAAAAACATATAAAAAAACATAATGACCAAACGTTTGAACGGTAGGGTGCATTGAAATTTTTGTCCTCCAAAAAGGACAAAAAAATAAAAATAAAATAATAATAATAATACACACAATAAAAGTAACACACAACGTGTGCACTATATTTCAAGTCTTCTGAAGCTTTATGTGAGGAAAAGACACATTTGCATCATTATAGTTGCCATTCATTTTCAATGCGTGACTGCTTTGTGCTCCACAAAAGAAAGAAAGACATGAGGGTGAATAAATAATAGCAGAACTATAATTTTTAGTTGAACTTTTATTTTAAGACTACTCAATCAGAGCTGATAATATTCACAGCATGGCCAAAATACTTTTTTTAAGCAAAAATAAAAAGAGAAAAGCAAAGGTGAGAAATCCCATGCAGAACCACTACATTAGGGCTAAATGAAGAGTTTCACAGGACTGCACAGCTATAGTTCAGCAACACCGCTCAAGATCAACATCCCTGCAAAAAGTCAGTATCTAAGAACGTCGCCCTCAGGCAAGCGTGAGACTGGCCTTAGTAATTGGCACCAGTGAACGAGAGGGTCCTGGCACGACTCCGAAAACCAGAGGTGAGACTAACCCCTGTGAATCCCAGTAGTACCCTTGAGAGCTTTTTTCCTAGGGGCATTATTAACCACCTCCATGAGTCTGCAAAAGCTTGGAATACGGTAATATATGCACTATGTAGCCATAGCATGGCATGTTTCAATTTTTGGGGGATTTTAGGAAGTCGTAAAAAGTGTACTAAGAAGAAAATTCAACCTGATTTAAGTTCTGTGGTCAATTGCAAGGAGTCTCATAAGTCATATCCACAAATGTGACAGACCACAAGCGACACTTCATTATGTCAATAACCTGGTAGCCCCACCCACACCTCAAACTCATTGGACTCATAGTCCTGCCATTTATGCATACAGTATTAAACATCAAATGTGGATGTAAAGAGATTGTGGAAGTTTAGAATTGGATATTAGGTGACAAATCCCTCAAGGTACGTCCCATCAAACACAGAATGTTCCCCTAACATTAGCATATGTTTCCACTTGGTTATTTCTTTGGGAACTAATTTATAACATTATAGAAACATTGCAGCGAGGTTTTTGTGTGATAAGGATTTATTTAAAACTGTCTCTAATAGTTATTTTTAATGTTCTGAAACTAGATTTGTTTGTTTTAGCTCTACAGTGTGAGTACAAGAAGCCTGATTGGCTGTATTTTGTGAATGTAGCGTCAATCACTTTTTCACTTCTGCAACTTACAAAGCAACTTACAAAAGCAATTTGTCAAAGAGCCAGCAATAGTTATAACAAGTATATT
>NW_015555071.1:0-472 GCF_001515605.1 Sinocyclocheilus anshuiensis
CTAAAGTCTACAGGACAGTAGCTCTCCAGGAGCAGGGTTGGAGACTGCTGCTTTAAGCCCACTTTCAACTTTGAAGTCAAAAAAAAAGGAAAACATTTTATGCTAGTCATTATTTTAACCAATCCTGTTATTTGTTAATTCCCTAACATTTTTATTGCATACCAATCACATTTGTCAATGTTGAGTTAGCCCAACTCATGTGCCTGCTGCCTCAGGGTACTTCAAGCAAAGACACCCCCAAAACTTTGGTGTTTTGGGACCCTTCAGAAATCAACACATTTCTGCAATTTTCCGCCATTTCTTTGTAAATTGATATGTCAAATAAGAGATAAATGTATTGTTTTGTGTATGAACAAATAGAACTTTACCATTTTATATCATTTTTCTTTAAATGGAAAGATGAGTTTTATTGGCTTGCGCAGAAAGATAATCTCAAGGTCAAATCATTAGCCTTACTGAAAGATAGACTGCC
>NW_015555072.1:0-129 GCF_001515605.1 Sinocyclocheilus anshuiensis
ACAAGGAGCTGGTAACATAATTGTTTCTAAAGGAATTAAAGCCACGGCTTTAACGGTGGTAATTCATACACAGCCTCTCTCTCACTCTGTGTCGTAAATGAACAGTTGATGAATTACACTTTTCTGAGA
>NW_015555072.1:230-802 GCF_001515605.1 Sinocyclocheilus anshuiensis
AGGCAACCCAGTTGTGTTCCTCTGTGGCCAGATTAAACCTTGTTGTAGCCTATATATGCTCTATTCATTCTTTTTTAGAAAACTTGCACTTTTCTACTCAATTTTAAATGTTGTAAAATTTTAAACAAATTAAGCGCGGTCCACTGCTGCACACGTGCCACAATATCAATACAGGGCCAGCTGTATCGATACTCGTATCGTCAAATCTCTGTGACGATAAATCGTCGTATCGATATTTTGAACACAGCACTAGCTGCCTTATGAGGCAATGACTTTGCAGGCAGCGTTTTTGCACGAAGGCACCTCATGAAACTGATTTCGGACAGGCTTCTGAGGCAGCGTAACGGTTTAATGATCTACAACAAAATAGAACAAGTTTTGATGATAACTAAATTCATATTTAATTATTATAATACTGATTTCTCGCTAGAAATAACATCAAAAGTGCAAAAAGTTAGTCAGAAACATACATTTACACACAAACTGACAACCTGACCACTTTCAGATGCCATCTTTATTTTTTATCCCAACCGTCACGGAATGGAACACACAGGATTGTGGGATATCAAAGG
>NW_015555073.1:0-5125 GCF_001515605.1 Sinocyclocheilus anshuiensis
GAATGCATTTCGCACCAACCAGCGAGCGTTAATGGTGGAGAAAACAGCATAATTTTCAAAATATTACTGCTATTGTGTCATGAAATGTAATTTTAAGAGTATGAAAAATTAAGAGATACTTTAAATGTGAAATTAAATCCGCCAGTAGGTGGCAGCAAGTCACTGTTAAGTGAGTCATTGCGATTGAACCGAATCATTTAATTCGGTTGATTCATTCAGGAACAAAACACCATCATGTTGCTCAGAGACACAAAACAGCGCTGTGGCCGTGTTTGGAATAATTTTTTTTGTTAAAATAGAGCTAAAACGGGTCATATGTGGTGTAAAAAAATGGCACTGTTTGTGTGATGTTATACATACAGTGGAGATAATCAGAGTACATGTGCACATATTACCTAAACCACATATTAATATGTTTTATAATTTTAAAATGAATACGAACTGAGGGTTGTGTTTTATATTTTGTTTTGTTAACCCTCATCCGTCCCTCTAGTTGTTTTGACCCAAAACTCATATTTAAAGATTTTTTAAAAATCGAGCGTTGGTCGTTATGTTATGAGACTTTGTTACATTTGTCACACTTGAACCGGGAATGCATGAAAAAAAATTTGAGTGAATTTGAGCAGTTTAAGTGGGTGCTATAAAAAAAGTATCAAAAGTGTCCCTCGCGGGTCATTTTGACCCGCCACTGGAAAAGCATGGTATTTACGAAAAAACGGAGGATTTTTTTACATTTAATTTTGTCACACTTGAGCATGGAGCGCACACACAAAATTTGAGTCGATTCGAAGATTCTATGTAGGTGTAATAAATAAAGTATTACACCCACAAGTATTACATTCATTTTGACCCGGCCATAGGAATTCATGGAATGTCCGAAAAAAACAGCATTTTTTTTCATTTATTTGATTTTTTTGACTGTACAAAATCTGACACAATCCAGAAAAGGTGCATACCCAAACAAAGGGCTGAAACTGCAGAATGTCCCCAATGCAGAAAAAACTCACATATCCACACACACAGGCACACACACACACACACACACATGGCACACACACTCCCATTGAAACGCATTATAGCATGTATGATGTTTCTGCTGGGAAATGACTGTCATTTAGAAAAAATTTTTTTACTTAAGACAGTTAAATTTGAGTGATGGGGTAGAGACCAATGAGTTTATATCATATTTATATTTTTAAATTTATCTTTTATATTTATTAGATATTTATGAAACCGTGTGAATATGCATGTGTTTGGATTAAAATTCAGTATAAATGCTTTTTTTTCTTTTTTTACAAAACATAGTTTTTTTTAATGTTTTGATATATATCTGAAAGCCTTGATATATATCTGAAAGCTTAATTAAGCCTCAAGTTGGTGTAGTTTAAAAGATTTCACTCATTTAAGAATCTCCATAGGGTTCTATATGGCCCTCTAGTGGCTGTAATCATAAAATGCAATTTTATGTAGTTTTTCCCCACCAGATAACATCAGAGACACTCAGTTACCTACGTCCTGATGGATGATCATGTTTAAAGTATAAATATGCAGAAATTGTGTCTTTCTTTGTTTTTTTTTGGTGAAAAAAATGTATAAAATATGCTAATTTTCATAAAAATATCCAGAATTTAATGTGAATAAAATAAAATTCACCACAAAATAATAAAAATAATACAACCTACATAAAAAAATTAGAAAAAAAAATTATAAAAATGGACCAATATAAGCTTTCTGGGCCAAAAATAAAATTAGTGTCATTTTTGGCCTTCGGGTCATTTTGACCCGCGAGGGACACTTTCGTTATAGGTTCAGGACGGATGAGGGTTTTAAGTATACATACGGTGTAGCAAACAAAAAGAGGCAGTGGTTTTTGTTATTTAATTTTTTTGTAATGTGTGTAAGCGTTGCATGAACCACATTTTTGCAGCTATTATTTTGTTTAAATGAAAACTAAAAGAGGCAATGCTGTCTGATATCATATTTCGTTTTATTGTAATGTGTGTGCGTTCCCTGAACTATATTTTTGCGGCGAGCTGACTGACGTTTTCAAGTACGCTGATGTTCCATCGTTTGCAGAATTGCTCGCTCCCGAGACAAACGTGTGCAGTCCGAGCTCTGTGTACTTGGCATTGAGAAAGGGCCTGTGTTTCAGGGACAAGGTGCTGGTGTGTCCCATGAAGTCTGCGCCGGTCCTGCTCACGCTGTCCGACTCCAAACACGTGGTGCTGCCGGTGGACGACGACTCCGACCTCAACGTGGTGGCAGCCTTCGACCGGCGCGGAGACTACATCTACACCGGCAATGCCAAGGGGAAGGTCAGAGGTCACGAGTTTGTGTGACTGAGTGAGAAGAGTGTGTGTGTGTGTGTGTGTGTGTGAGCGTGTGTGTGTTTGTGTGTGCGTGAGTGTGTGTGTGTGAGTGTGTGAGTGAGTGAGTGAGTGAGTGAGTGAGTGAGTGAGTGAGTGAGTGAGTGAGTGAGTGAGTGAGTGAGTGAGTGAGTGAGTGAGTGTGTGTGTGTGTGAGCGTGTGTGAGCGAGAGAGTGTGTGTGTGAATATGTGAGTGTGAGAGTGAGTGAGTGAGTGTGTGTGAGCGAGTGAGAGTGTGTGTGTGTGAATATGTGAGTGTGAGTGTGAGAGTGAGTGAGTGAGTGTGAGTGAGTGAGTGTGAGTGAGTGAGTGAGTGTGTGTGAGCGAGTGAGAGTGTGTGTGTGTGTGTGTGAGAGAGTGAGTGTGAGAGTGAGTGAGGGGGTGTGAGAGAGTGAGTGTGAGAGTGAGTGAGGGGGTGTGAGAGAGTGAGTGTGAGAGTGAGTGAGGGGGTGTGAGAGAGTGAGTGTGAGAGTGAGTGAGGGGGTGTGAGAGAGTGAGTGTGAGAGTGAGTGAGGGGGTGTGAGAGAGTGAGTGTGAGAGTGAGTGAGGGGGTGTGAGAGAGTGAGTGTGAGAGTGAGTGAGGGGGTGTGAGAGAGTGAGTGTGAGAGTGAGTGAGGGGGTGTGAGAGAGTGAGTGTGAGAGTGAGTGAGGGGGTGTGAGAGAGTGAGTGTGAGAGTGAGTGAGTGTGAGAGTGAGTGAGTGTGTGTGAGAGAGTGAGTGTGAGAGTGAGTGAGTGTGTGTGTGAGTGAGTGTGAGCGTGAGTGAGCGTGAGTGAGCGTGAGTGAGTGTGTGTGAGTGTGTGTGTGAGTGTGTGAGTGTGTGTGTGTGTGTGTGTGTGTGTGTGTGTGTGTGTGAGAGAGACTGAGGAGTTCGTCTGGTGTGTGTCTCTCTCAGATTCTGGTGCTGAACACGAACACACAGGACCTCGTGGCGTCGTTCAGAGTGACCACAGGAACCAGCAACACCACTGCTATCAAATCCATCGAGTTCGCACGCAAGGGCAGGTCAGAGGTCACACTGAGATTTTAAAAAAATCGTAGTGATATTTATGTTAATATTAATATACTAACTCTATATCAGTACATATACTTATCATTTAAAACTAATAATAAAACATTATAAATAATATAATATTAATAAACTGTCAAACTGTGTTTTTAATTTATTTTAATAACATGTCATAATATAACAATTAATAATAAACTGATGCCAAACTATTATTATAAACAAAATGTTGTAATTTTTTTATTATTGTTATTTTTGCCTCATTAAAATACATAAAATAATATAGGAAATAATAATAAATGATCGTGACTCTAAACTGTTTATTAATTTTATTAATTGTAAGTTTTGTATCATTTTTGTTTCTTATTGAAACACATAAGATAATAAAAAAAAGAATCAACAGTGTTATTTTTATTTTTTATTATGTTTGATTTAATTCTAAGGTCATTATAAATGTTTTAGTTGTATTATGTTTACAACTCTCATTGAAATACGTAAGATAATATAAGAAATAATAATAAAGTCTATTTTATTTTACATGTTTATTATTATTGTAATGTTATTGTTATATGTGTAAGTTTCATAGCATAATCAAAATATAATAATAAATGATGACACCAAACTATTTTATTTAATTATAATGTTATTATTAATGTTTAACATTTGTTCGCATTAAAATACTTCAGATAATATAAGAAATTGTAACAAAGGATGTAAAACTTTTTCATTATAATATTAGTGTAAATGTTTGGTAAAAGTTAATAATAAGAAATAGTTATAAATTATGATAGCAAACTATTTATTTAAATTTTTTTATTATAATATTATAAGTTCAACAAAAGGTTTACATATATATTTTTTTTATCAATTATTATTATTATTATAATTTTTTTAAACACTGTTATGACTGATTGCAGCATGACTGCACCACCTTGACCTTTTTTCATTTTAATATCAGGATTAATTTTAATTCAGTTTGAACAGTGTTGTGAGTATATTTCCGTACCCTGCATCATGCGATCATCTTCTCGTCCCGCAGCTGTTTCCTCATCAACACGGCAGACCGTATTATCCGTGTGTATGACGGCCGCGAGATCCTGACCTGCGGCAGAGACGGAGAGCCCGAGCCCATACAGAAGCTACAGGACCTGGTCAACAGGTGTGTGTGTGTGTGTGTGTGTGTGTGTTTGGCACAATCACCTGCATGTGTGAGAGTGTCTGTGTATGTGTGTGTGTCTGTGTGTGTGTGCAAGGGTGTAGGTTTGATTTTGGCATTGACAGACAACAGACATTTAATTGTTCGATCAGAATTATTGCTAGGGTCAATTTAGTAGTGTCGATATTGGTAGGATCATGGGATTTGTGTTTGTGTATACTTTTTCTTATTATTTGTTTTGTGTTGTTTTAATGACTGTACTGCCCTAATTGTTCGATGTTTTTTACCGTGTAATAAAAAAAAATGAAATCAGGAAAAATGAATTGCGACCGGGCTCTGAAGTTACGATCTATATCAAAAGATTCGCGAACCCGTTCCGAAACAAATGATTCACTATATGTGCTCTGAAGTCCCAATCTGAATCAAATAATTCTCAATACACGAATCAGAATAATGATTTTTTTGAACCATCATTTCAGATCGTGACTTTAGAGCGTGGATCGTGAATCATTCAATTCCCGAAATGATTCGCATTTCCAATCTGAATCAAAAAATTCACAAACCCGCTTTAAAGTTCCGATCTGAATCAAATGATTG
>NW_015555073.1:5261-8293 GCF_001515605.1 Sinocyclocheilus anshuiensis
GTGTGAGAGTGTGAGAGTGTGTGAGTGTGTGAGTGTGTGAGAGTGTGTGAGTGTGTGAGAGTGTGAGAGTGAGTGAGTGAGTGAGTGAGTGTGTGTGTGTGTGTGTGTGTACCTACTTAACCATATTTTGGGGACAAATTTGTACCCAAAAGTGAGCTAAACCTGACAAAATCTCCAAAAACCTCCCTTTGGGGATGTCTTCATTTGTAAACTGGTATAAAAATAAAGTAAACAAAGTTTTTTTTAAATTGTTTCCTGTGAGGGGTAGGTTTAGGGGTAGGGTTGGTGTAGGGCAATAGAATATACCGTTTGTACAGTATAAAAACCATTACGCCTATGGGGAGTCCCCATTCCCCACGCTAAGTAAATGCGTGTGTGTGTGTCGTAGGACACCCTGGAAGCGCTGCTGTTTCTCCGGTGATGGTGAGTATATCGTGGCAGGATCGGCGCGGCAGCATGCGCTCTACATCTGGGAGAAGAGCATCGGGAACCTGGTGAAGATCCTCCACGGGACGCGAGGAGAGCTGCTGCTGGATGTCGCTGTATGCTCTCATATTACTGCCATTAACTGATATACTAGAGATTTTATTCATATTCTTCATTCGTTTTTATGTTCATGTTTTTATTTTTAATTAATGTGATTTATTTGTGTGTGTGTGTGTGTTTGTCATTTTTATTAGTTTTCGTTGTTTTTTTAAATACATCTATATTTTTTAAATGAATTTATTATTTCAGCTTTAGTTTTAATGTAGTTTTATATAGAAAATAATATGGTAATTGCAACTTTTTATCTCGCAGTTCTAACTTTCATAGTTCTAAATTCAGAATTGCGAGAAGAAAAATCCAAATAATTTCTTATTTGATTATAATAGTATTGTAATTTTAAAAACAATTTTGTAACTATTTTTATTAATCTTATTAAAATATATATAATAGTAATAAATGATGATGCCAAACTAATCATTTTTGTTATTTTTATTTAGTAATAACGTTATTATATTTTTAAGGTTATTGTTTTTTTTACGCATCATTGAAATACATAAGATATTAGCAGAAATAAGAAACGATGCCGTACAATTTTTTTTTTAGTGCTGTCAAACGATTAATTTTGTGTACATAATATATGTGTGTGTACTGTAAATGTTTATTATGTATATATAAATACACATGCATGTATATATTTCAGAAAAATAAGTTATGTTTATATTTTAAATATATAATATAAATTACATGAATTTAAATATATACATGTAAGTATTTTTGAAATATATACTGTATGTTTGTGTATTTATATATACATATTAAATATACACAGTAAACATATGTAAACAAAAACTTTTATTTTGGATGCGATTAATCGTGATTAATCGTTTGACAGCACTATTTTTTATTATAATTGTATCTTATTAAAATATGTAACATAAGATAAACAATAATAATAAACCATGTTAGCTATTTGTTATTGCATATTACTATAAATTAGTATTTATTAATGTTGTTATTATTATAATTTTAATTTTTTAAAAGTATGAATTGTGGGATAGAAAAAAAATTGCAGTTACCTTTGGTTTATATTTTTATTCCATGACAGAAGTTAGTTTCCATAATTTTAGTATTTGACCTTAAACCTAAGAAAATGAGAAATGTTGCCTTGGCCATTAAATGAAATGTTTATGAACAGAGTTTTTATTTTATTTTATTTCAGTTAACATTTATTTTAGGGCACATGTTTTTTGTCTGGCTGATATGGTCTGATATACGTGTTTATAGTGGCATCCGGTGCGTCCGATCATCGCCTCCATCTCCAGCGGTGTCGTGTCTATCTGGGCTCAGAACCAAGTGGTGAGCGAATAGAGCAGCTCCTCACTCGAGTGAGTGAGTGAGTGTAAGAGTGAGTGAGTGCGTGTGAGATTGAGTGAGTGTGTGTGTGCGAGTGAGTGTGCGAGTGAGTGAGTGAGTGAGTGAGTGAGTGAGTGAGTGAGTGAGTGTGTGTATGTGTGTGTGTGTGTGTGTGTGTGAGAGAGTGCGTGTGAGAGTGAGTGTGAGTGTGTGTGCGTGAGTGTTTGCGTGTGTGCCAGTGTGCATGAGTGTTTGTGCGTGAGTGTTTGTGCGTGAGTGTTTGTGTGTGAGTGTGTGCGTGAGTGTGTGCGTGTGAGTGAGTGCGTGTGAGTGAGTGTGAGTGAGTGTGAGAGTCTCTGTGTGTGTGTGTGTGTGTGTGTGTGTGCGTGCGTGCGTGTGTGTGTGTGAGTGAGTGTGAGAGTGTGAGGGTGTGTGAGTGTGTGTGAGTGAGTGAGTGAGTGAGTGAGTGTCTGTGTGTGCGAGTGAGTGTGTGTGTGCGTGTGAGAGAGTCTCTGTGTGTGTGTGTGTGTGTGTGTGCCTGAGTGAGTGAGTTTGTGTGAGTGTGCGTGAGTGAGTGTGTGCGAGTGAGTGAGTGAGTGTGAGAGTGAGCGCGTGTAAGAGTGAGTTAGTGAGTTTGTGTGAGTGTGTGTGCGAGTGAGTGTGTGTGTGTGAGTGCGTGCGTGCGTGTGAGAGTGAGTGAGTGTGTGTGTGTGTGTGAGTGAGTGAGTGAGTGAGTGCGTGAGTGTGTGTGTGTGTGTGTGTGTGTGTGTGTGTGAGTGTGTGTCTGTGTGTGTGTGTGAGTGTAGTCTCACCAAGTGGCAATGACACAAATGACATTCTAAAAGTTTTTGAGCACTGTTTGTTCATTTTGGACAGTATGTCTACTGTTTTATCATTTAAAAACAGGCTAAATTTTGCGAAATCTTTTGTTTGAACAATGTGCTTGTGCTTAGGGGTGTGCAATATTGAAAAATGTTTTATAGTCAGTTCACACTGATAGAAATGAATCTTTTCCAATAAGTTACCTTTTATGGGCATTTTACCTTTATAAAGCGTGCATTATCTTTTGAGTCAAATTGTTACATTTAATCAGTGAATTAGAATAATAAGATATTTGGGCTGTTACCAAGCAAATTAAATTAGTATCAATAAAATTTATCTTAAATCTTTAGCTGCATTAGAAGTGGTATTTA
>NW_015555073.1:8323-8928 GCF_001515605.1 Sinocyclocheilus anshuiensis
GCTGAGTGTGTTATTGTGCTGGTACCTTAAGGACTGCCGAAGACAGCTGACTCCTAATGTTTTTAATATTCTTCGTATTCTGTGTGGTGGTCAGTTCATACTGATAGAAATGAATCTTTTCCAATAAGTTTAAACTGATTTTTACCTTTTATGGGCATTTTACCTTTATAAAGCGTGCATTATCTTTTGAGTCAAATTGTTACATTTAATCAGTGAATTAGAATAATAAGATATTTGGGCTGTTACCAAGCAAATTAAATTAGTATCAATAAAATTCATCTTTGCAATGCAGAGGAAACACAGAAGCTGCGTCTGAAGAGGCATTTAGATGCGTTTACACACTGTTTAATGCAAAACATGAATGCATTTAACATGGAATTACAAATGCATAAATAATGTTTTGATATATTAAACATAAAACGTTGAATAGTGCGTGAGTGTGTGAGTGAGTGTGCGTGAGTGTGAGTGAGTGTGTGTGAGTGTGCATGCGAGAGTGTGTGAGTGAGTGTGTGTGAGTGTGCGTGCGAGAGTGTGTGAGTGTGAGAGTGAGTGCGTGTGAGAGTGAGTGCGAGTGAGTGAGTGTGTGTGAGAGTGAGTGCGTGTAA
>NW_015555073.1:9928-10817 GCF_001515605.1 Sinocyclocheilus anshuiensis
AATAAGTGAGTCATTGCGATTGAACCGAATCATTTAAACGGTTGATTCATTCAGGAACAAAACACCGTCATGTTGCTCAGAGACACAAAACAGTGCTGTGGCTGTGTTTGGAATTTTCGAAGTAGCGCAAAAACAAGCAATATATCTCTGCAGGAGAACTGGAGCGCATTTGCGCCGGACTTTAAAGAGCTGGATGAGAACGTGGAGTACGAGGAGAGAGAATCAGAGTTTGACATCGAGGACGAGGACAAGAGCGAACCGGAGCAGACCGGTAAACACACACACACACTCACACACACACACACACACACACACACTCACACACACACACACACACACACACACACACACACTGCTGTAAGTGACACTGATGTTTGTGTGTGTGTGTGTGTGTGTGTGTGTATCAGGTGCGGACGCTGCAGAGGACGAGGAGGTGGACGTCACGTCAGTCGATCCCATCCCAGCGTTCTGCAGCAGGTCAGTCGCGCTAAATTTCACATCGTTTTAATATCATACAGTCACATATGTGTTTTTCTTCTTTTTTTCTAGTTTTGTTTGTGTTTGTTCAGTCAGGTTTTAAATACAATTTTGACAATCGCAAAATAAATTTCATCCAATTATTTGACATTATTGTTAATATCATCATACAGTTTCGAGTGTTTTTGTTTGTTTTTCAGTTTTGACATTTTTGTTTCTTCGCATTGTTTAATCCAGTTTATTTTGACATCCGCAAAAAAAAAAAAAAAAAAAAAGTAGGGGGGTTATTTTCTGGGATTTTATCGATAACAATATTCTGCTGAGTGTGTTATTGTGCTGGTATCTTAAGGACTACCGTGCACAGCTGACTCCTGAAGTTTTTGATATTCTTCATATTCTGTGTGGAGGTCTG
>NW_015555073.1:10884-25600 GCF_001515605.1 Sinocyclocheilus anshuiensis
TTCAAATAATTTTTCAAATCATGGTCACAAATGTGTTTTTGTTGATCATTTTCTACTTTTGACATTTCAGCATTTTTTGTTTGTTCATATTGTTTAAACCAGTTTATTTTTCGCAAAATAAAATTGAAATGCAAGTCACAAATTTTTTTTTATTTTTAAGTGTGTTTTGTTGTTGTTGTTTTTGTTTGCTCATATTGTTTAATCAAGTTTTTCGCATTTGCAAAATTATTTTAAAATTTAATTGACTATTTTACGTTATTTTTAATATCATACCGTTTCTCATATGTATTAGTTGTTTGTTTTTTAAACTTGATGTTTTTCATTGCTTATATTGTTTAATCTAGTTTGTTTTGACATTACAAAAGTGCATTTTACATTTTAAACATGTTTTTGTTCGTTTTTTAGTTTTGACGTTTTTGTTTGTTCGTATCGTTTGATCAGGTTTTCGACATTTGCAAAATAGTTTTCAATGAATTCGCTAGATTATACACTATTTTTAATATCATCATACAGTTTCATGTGTTAATTTTTAAGTTTAGACGGTTTTTGTTTGTTCATATTGTTTAAAGGGGTGGTTGACTGGTTTTTTTCTGTGCTTGATTGTGTTTATGGGGTGCAGTCTAACATGTGTTCATGCTTCGTTTTTTTTAAAAACCCATTATTTTTCACATAATTTACCTTTATTCCACACCGCTCTGTCCCTTCTCCTATAAACGCTGGAGGGGTTTATCAGGGTTTGTGACGTCACAAACCCGGGAAGTAACTTGTTGTAGTCCCTACCAGCCGTTTTTGGCATTAAACTGCCAGAATTTTAAAAGACGATATCTCCGTTTGCATTGAACTTTCAGATTCGTAACTGCAGATATTGTTTATGCTCAAACAGCAACATTACACACTAACTAACGTTGAAAAAGTGAAATCACAATCAACCACCCCTTTAAACCAGTTTATTTTTCACAAAAAATTTTTTAATGTAAGTCGGCAAAATTTTTTATTTTTAATTATTATCTTAGTGCAAGAGTTTATTTATTTTTTGTTGTTTTTGTTTGTTCGTATTTAATCAAGTTTTTGACATTAACAATATCTTAAATTTAATTTTAAATTTAATTCACTATATTTTACATAATTTATAATATCGCACAGTTTTAAATGTGTATTCGTTATTTTTTTCGTATATCGTTTAATCAGGTTTTTGACGTTCACGATATAAAGTTTTCATTTAATTTGCTATAATTTACATTATTTTTAATATTATCATACCGTTTCACATGTGTTAATTTTGATGTTTTTTGTTGGTTCGTATCGTTTAAACCAGTTTATTTTTCGCGAAATAAAAATGTATTGAAATTTTAATTTTTAATTATCTTACAGTGCAAATGTGTTAGTGCTAATTTAGTTTTTGTTTGTTCTTATATAATCCAGTCTATTTTTACATTCAAAAAATGAGTTTTGCGTTATGTTTTGTCGTATAGTAGTGTTGCTGTTTTTTCTCAGTAAATTTAATCGTGTGTTTTTCGCGGCGTTTGCAGTGACGAGGAGCTGGAGGACTTTAAAGCGCTGCTGTATCTGCCCATCGCTCCAGAGGTGGAGGACCCTGAGGAGAACCCGTTTGGCCCTCCACCCGACGCCGCGGGTCAGAACGCCACGCCCGATGACGGCTCCGCCCACAGCGGCCCCGGCGACAAAAAACAGCGGCAACCGTCGTCCGACGGAGGGCAGCCCAAGAAGAAGATTCGCACCACCACTATCGAGCTGCAGGGCGTCCCAAACGATGGTAAGAGTGTCGCTCGTGATGAAAAACTGGCCTAACGATTATCGACATTATCGACAACGTCAACAATAAAAAATTGTCGACACATATTTTTGTTGTCCAGTAGTCGTTTGATCTCATATGACCTAATGTAAGAGCCTGTAATAACGCGGTTTGACCAGTGTGGCGCTGTAGCGCAAGACTGTAATTCAGCGCTCCTGATGCAATCAAGAGAAGAAGACAGCACTTCAGCGCAAACACAGCCGAACCTGAAGCTGTTGAGCGGCGTTTGATGAATATGTAAATGTATGCTGTGCGCTTTCCTCTAAATAACGAAATAAACAACAGAAACTGACAGAGGTGAGAAAGCAGCAGTTAAGAAAGCATCTGATTACAGTAATGTGGATGTTTCACGAGCTCTGCAGTTCGGCACTCCAGTAAAGTCCAGTCACGTTTATTTATATAGTACTTTATGCAATGAATCAAGCAGCTTTACAGTATTAAACATGAAAAACCAGAGTCAGTGTCGCTTTCAGTTAGAATTACAACTTGATTTTCTGTTATAAAGCAGCTCTCCAGTGTGGAGCTAGCTAATGATAAAATCTTCTTATTAGTGGGGGGAAAATACGTTTAATTAAAGTGATAGTTTGGTTTGCAGAGATCAAGACTTGATCTAGCTCAGGACTGTTTTGATTATCATAACCCTATACTGTATTTTAAGATAGATTATGTTGTGAATAAAATAGTTTATCCAAAAATAACGCGCCTTATCACTTGCCTTTATTTTGTTTCTTATTCATATGATAGATATAATATATATAATATAATAATATATAAATTCAAATATGAATGAAGTTGAGCGAATCGTATGTTTATATTAGTGGTGTCAAAATTAGCGCGTTAACGCAGGCGATTAATTTTTTTCAGTTTAACGCGTTAAAAATAATTTACGCAATTAACGCAGCTAGGGTTGGCCACCCCACTCACAAATGCTGCTTCAGTCTCTTTTTTTCCTGACAAGAATTGAGTTTATTTAGACCCTTTAGTCTTTATGTCCACATTAAACAGGAGTCTTTTCAGATGCGCACTCCAACTTCACCTCAGCACCAGGCGCTAGATGAGGGAGCTTCAGTAAAATAACAGTGATCTGCGGCCAGATGAGATGTTTTCAGGCCAAATGTCAGTAAAAACTAATTTTCCTGTCCTGTCAGCCATTATACTGTGTACGTAGCACAGTACAAATGCAGTGGCGCATGCTGTATAATTTCATATTAAATCGCAAATTAAAATACGAGCGTGCAATGTTGTAGTTATGTCGTCAGTTAAGTCATGGAGTTACCAAAATGGAGATTAACGCTGCCTTAAAACTGGGCATGTATTTAAGTATTTGTTATACATGAGTCACATTTAACAACTATTTTCTGAAATGCAGTTGTTTTCAAAACTGTCGTGCGATTAATCACTATTAATTTCAGAAAAAATGTGTGATTAGTTTTTTTGTTTTTTTTCTCGATTGACAGCACTACATGTTAACACTTAAATACAGGTGTGGATGTATGTCATGTATTTAAATATATTTGTAATTACACATTTGTAATGAAGTAATAATTTTGTTCATTTCAAATATATTAACTTTAAATGTAATATTGAATAACACACTTCTTCAAAGTACAATAAAAGTGTACCCTTTTTAAGTACACTTTATTGGTCTTTTATTTCATAATTCATATTATCTGCAAGCACATTTTTAAATGTACATTTAAGATTTGAAGTACACTGAAAGTGCACATTCAATACACTTAAGCGAACTTCTTTTTCACAAGGGTTGTGCAATTTTTAATAAGAAGTGAGTCGTTCATAGAAAAAGTGAAAAAGTAAAAAGTGGCTGCAGAAAAAATGGAATATATTACATTCATTTTTTGGACTACATTTATGGTGCCTTCTTGCAATTTTTGGGGCTTGACAGCCCTAATATACATTCACT
This sequence comes from Sinocyclocheilus anshuiensis, assembly GCF_001515605.1. Taxonomy (NCBI): domain Eukaryota; kingdom Metazoa; phylum Chordata; class Actinopteri; order Cypriniformes; family Cyprinidae; genus Sinocyclocheilus; species Sinocyclocheilus anshuiensis. Next base: position 14,619 of record NW_015555073.1, read on the forward strand.
TTCATTATATGGAAAAGAGCAGTGGGAACATTCTGCTAAATACTGCTTTTTGTGTTCCACTGAGGAAATAAAGTCATATGGGTTTAGAATGACAGGAAGGTGAGTGAATGACCCATAAGTTCCATTTTTGTGTCAATTATTCCTTTAAACAGTGCCTTGATGAGATTCTCTGTACTTTGTTTAATTAAATAAGTGTCCATATTTGGAAGAATTTCATCCAGACTGTTTGATTCCAACAGTAATTTATTACAGCCTGTGCTCATTAAAATGCCAAAAACTCATACAAAAAGCTCCTAGGTAACATGTTCACTCACCCACAGCAATCATGTAGTCCCAGCGGTCCAGCAGACACATGCTGAACTGTAGCCGATCAGTGGTGAGGCCCACATTGATGAGCGCGAGATGTCTGTTTGGATTCTGACAAACAGCGGCGGTCCAGGCTATTGCGAACCATAACACAATCAGCAGGATGACACACAGTAGACGCAACACTCTCCAGCTGGTCATGTAGGGAATCCGTTGGGCTGTACGTGACAAGTCATGAAGTTACAAAAAGGCGATTAAATCTGCCTTAAAACGGTGCATGTAAGTATTTGTTATTTATGAGTCACGTTTAAAACCGTGTCAGATCCGCGTCATGTTCAGCAGCGGCAGCTCTTAAAGTAACAGCAGCCAAAATATCCTAATTACCAGCTGCTGTGATGTCTGTTAATCAAAGATCAAAATAAAAAAAGGAAATCGGTAACTTATGTAGCTTTAAGCTTTAATTTATCTCTGTTTAATTTAGAATTTAGTGTTTGATAACTTTATTCAATTATATTTTCTACTTGCTGAAGGGCACAGTTTATGTGAAGATGGTTTTAAGTTCACTTAAATTAGAAGTTATTTTTTAAAGTCTAATAAATGTTAAAATTGATAGCTTTCAATTATGCTGTAATGTTGAAATGCTGTAGTCAATGGTTAAATATTAGGAAAAAAATCATTGAGACTTGACCTTCAGTCATAAAAAAGATGGTATTAAACTAATAAAAATATACTTTGTTGTTTCTACATCTATTTGAAGATTGAAAGTGAAATTATTGCAGTGTAAAATTATATTGAAAAACTTTAACGTTGGGTGGGATTAATCGCGATTAATTTCAGAAAAAAAATATTTTTTTAGCCATGATTCATGAGTCCTTAAAAGAATCAGTTCAAAAGAGTCATTTGTTTGTGAATTGGACTGTGCAGCAGTGTTATTTTATTATTGTTTATATACTTTTATAGTATTTATTTATGATGTATTTATATTTTTTATAGTTTAATGCTAATAAACTTTAACGTTAGGTGGGATTAATCGCGATTAATTTCAGAAAAAATGTGCGATTAATTAGTTATTTTTTTAGTTAATCGATAGACCGCACTAGTTTATATACAATCATGATTCAAACGCGGCATGATTCATGAGTCTTTTTGACAGAGTCATTAAAAGAATCAGTTCAAAAGAGTCATTCGTTTGTGAATTGGACTGTGCAGCAGTGTTATTTTATTATTGTTTATATACTTTTATAGTATCCAACATTAAGTGGGATTAATCGCGATTAATTAGTTATTTTTGTAGTTAATCGATAGACCGCACTAGTTTATATATAATCATGATTCAAACGCGGCATGATTCATGAGTCTTTTTGACTGAGTCCTTAAAAGAATGGACTGTGCAGCAGTTATTTCATTTATTCTGATGTATTTAGATTTTTTTATAGTTTAATGCTAATACATAATTTTATTTAAATGTATATTTTTTATGATGTCACTTCCTCTGACGCCTGTGTTCGTGTCTCGCAGAGGTCCATCCGCTGCTGGGTGTGAAGGGCGACAGTAAGTCCAAGAAGAAGGCGGCGGGGCGGCCCAAGGGATCGAAAGGTAAAGACAAAGACTCTCCGTTCAGACCCAAAGTCTGCCGGGACAGAGCAGAGGGGCTGGGGACGCCAGGTAAGACGACCTTTGACCCCTGTGGGTCCGCTGCGGCTTGAGCTCCGCTGTGATTGGCTGCTTCCTGCTAGCCTTCCTGTCCTTCCTGCTCTGACCTCCTCGATGTGCGAGCGAATGCTTCAGGTCTGCAGTCCTCCCCGATCATTCCCATGATGCCCTGCAGCCAAACTCGCGCACTAAAACCGGCCTAATAATTCAGTCAAGATACTAAACAAAAGCAAAGACCGTTCCTGGTGACGTTTCAGTTTTAAACGTTGCGTTTATTACCACTAAAATTAGTTTTGAATGCAAATCGTTAAAAGATTCAGATTCAAATATGAATCAAGATGAGCGAATCGTATGTTTATAAAAGCGGCATGATTCATGAGTCTTTTTGACCGAGTCATTAAAAGAATCAGTTCAAAAGAGTCATTTGTTTGTGAATTCGACTGTGCAGCGGTGTTATTTTAATATTACTTTATAGTATTTTCTTATGATGTATTTAGATTTTTTAAAGTTTAATTTTAATAATTTTATTTAAAATAATATTTTTATACATTAATAAAATATTTTTTGTTTTCACTTTAATTGTTACATTAATGTAATTTTTATTTTTATTTTAATTATTATTAATTTTATTTAAATGTTAATTTTTTATGGTTTAACATAATATTTTATTTTGTGTTATCGTGATAATTTTTTTGGCCATATCGCGCAACCCTAATTTAAATTATATTATATTTAAATACTTTCAGGTTTGTTTGTTTTTTCTGTGCTTTCGTAATTTTATTTTATTTTTCCTATTTAGCTTTTCGTTTTCGTAATTTTACTAATAGATACTTATTTTATTTCACCACCATTTTTAATTTAAGTTCTAAGTCTTTCATCTAATATTTCATTTATATTTTAGCTTTATTTTAATTAACGAAAATTATTTTTATTAGTTAATAATTTTAGCTTAGTCGTGCGATTCCCAGCTGTGGTTTTCATATTGTTCGTATCTTGCATTAAAGCATGCGAATGATGATTCGCTTGCGATTATATGCCGATTTATGCCATAAATTGGATCGAAATTAGCTTTGGTGCAGATTTGCATTGCTTTGTCGCTTCGCTCTTTGGGCCTTTACGTTGACCTGAAGGATTTAACGATTTTTATTCACGAATATATTCATTTGACATATTAGTTAGTTGAATTTAACCACACGAATGCTGTTCTTTCAGGAAATCTGGTCTCGGCGGTGTACAAGCAGCACGAGGTTCAGGGTTTGGACTGAAGTTGAAGGCCTCTGGTGCCCCCTGTCTGTGTGGATGAACGACGTCGCTCTTTTTTTATGGACTCTATGGACTGTATTCGTGTTGTATTATTACAGAAGGACATTACAGCTCAACGACGCCACAGTTTGAAGCCCGTCCGATCAGTTTCCTCGCATAGAGAGAGTGATAGGAAGAGGGAATCATGTATTTTTTGTTTAGAGTAGATGGATCTGTCTCTGTGTATAAGCACTAGTTGGGTCGTATACTCAGTCACGTGTCTTTTATTTGTTTTGTGTTTGTTTCTTTTTTTCTGAGACTGGTTGTTTTGTTTTTATACATATTAAACCAGTTTGTTTTTTGAGAGTGGCTACTATTTGTAAAATGTGTTTTGGTACAATGTTTTCAGGGTTATGAAGAACATCTGGAATAAATCCACCCACTCAGGAGTGTTTTTCTAGCGAGCAGCCGCCATTTTGTTTCCTGCACTGACAGTTTCCATCCAGCAGATGGAAGCAGAGCGTGAATGAAAGAGCGCGGGAGAAAGACCTTTTTCTGTTATTCAGTTCCATTTTGTGCTTTTCTACAGTTGGATTCCATTTTGTGTTTCTGTGTTTTAACCACAAACATCTCAAGAGTGAAAATCAGACGAAAGTAAGTGAACCTCCTGAGAAACACTACACTTTCTTAGTTCAGATTCTCTCTGGTTTGAGGCTCAAAACATCACCGTTACTCACATGGTATTTGTAATGGTCTCAAAATAGTTTGAAAGAATGAAGATAATGCTTTAGTAAGTCATAATTCAGATATTTTAAAAAGTCAGTCAGGTTTGCCTTTTTTTCTTTTTTTTTACCTAATAGGCCTAATTATGATATAAAAGTATGTAAAAGTCATTTTGACTTTTCATGTCACAATTTCAAATGTTTACACCAAATTCTAATGGTTTCCACTACAAATACGATCACAAACCATCACCTTTTAACCATTAAAACCATTAAAAATGGTTTTCTGTAGTGTGTTTTGGGACATATTTCATTAGGATTTATTGGTTTTAACAAGCCACCAATAGAAGGTGACCAATTACCGCAGGGTCCATTACAGTTTCCATTAAAACCAATACAAGTCCCATTATAACCAGTAAACCCATTACAAATTTTGTGATGGTGTCTAAAGTTTTTTTTTCAGCAGAGTTGTCAGGCAGCACAACTGTTTGATAATAATGCTATTTATGGACGACAGATTACGGATATAATGATACATGATATTTGAATTAATATGTGATATATCTGACCATTATCAATCATTCTGTGAGACTCACACACGATTCCATAAGTTCTCTCTCCAATCCGGTTCATCTTCTCAAACTCCTTCACACTCCTGCATTTCCCTAACTACACACATCATGCAGAAACACCGCAATAAATGCTTATGTATCTCTTGTTTTGTATATAACAAAAAGTTTATAAGCCAGTAACGTTATGTCTCACCCGTTCTCTGTGCGGTATTACAAACGTCTTGTCGGTTTTTAAAGATTTCAGCTTTAACGGCTCTAGATCTGTCTCTGATGTGTTTTCCATCTCCAATCACTCCACATTCGTCTGGATCAATGATTAGTGTAACACATATAGCAATTTAATGTTGCACGACTGTACGTTTCGTGTAAAGAGCAGCAAATCTAGAGACAAGAGGAAGAGAAACTCCGTGAAAGCTTACAGTCGCTCATTTGAACATTTATATGGACAACTGTCAGCGTTCAATGAGTTTCTCATCTAGCACAACATCAAGCGAATGGTTTTCACAAATGCAAGACTGCTAACTGACGATAATAAAGCAAATCAGGCTTTGATTTAAAGTGATAAATTCATTTGTATTTGATCTATTTTTACCAACCCAGTCTCGGAGCCCGTCATTTTCAAACAAACACGCAAACAACGCTGTCACGTGGTTACTTGTTACTTTTTGTCACCAAAAAAAAAAAAACAAGAAAAAAGTCTCTCAGAGGGGTGACCATAATTTCTGAGACTGGTTGTTTTGTTTTTATACATATTAAACCAGTTTGTTTTTTGAGAGTGGCTACTATTTGTAAAATGTGTTTTGGTACAATGTTTTCAGGGTTATGAAGAACATCTGGAATAAATCCACCCACTCAGGAGTGTTTTTCTAGCGAGCAGCCGCCATTTTGTTTCCTGCACTGACAGTTTCCATCCAGCAGATGGAAGCAGAGCGTGAATGAAAGAGCGCGGGAGAAAGACCTTTTTCTGTTATTCAGTTCCATTTTGTGCTTTTCTACAGTTGGATTCCATTTTGTGTTTCTGTGTTTTAACCACAAACATCTCAAGAGTGAAAATCAGACGAAAGTAAGTGAACCTCCTGAGAAACACTACACTTTCTTAGTTCAGATTCTCTCTGGTTTGAGGCTCAAAACATCACCGTTACTCACATGGTATTTGTAATGGTCTCAAAATAGTTTGAAAGAATGAAGATAATGCTTTAGTAAGTCATAATTCAGATATTTTAAAAAGTCAGTCAGGTTTGCCTTTTTTTCTTTTTTTTTACCTAATAGGCCTAATTATGATATAAAAGTATGTAAAAGTCATTTTGACTTTTCATGTCACAATTTCAAATGTTTACACCAAATTCTAATGGTTTCCACTACAAATACGATCACAAACCATCACCTTTTAACCATTAAAACCATTAAAAATGGTTTTCTGTAGTGTGTTTTGGGACATATTTCATTAGGATTTATTGGTTTTAACAAGCCACCAATAGAAGGTGACCAATTACCGCAGGGTCCATTACAGTTTCCATTAAAACCAATACAAGTCCCATTATAACCAGTAAACCCATTACAAATTTTGTGGTGTGTCTAGTTTTTTTTCAGCAGGATATAATTTAGTATTTAATGTAGACTTAAAGCCATAATTTCGACTATTTGCCTCATAGTATGTCATATATTCGACATTTAAAGTCATTTCGAGTTAGTATGTCAATCTCGACATTTAAATTAATGGCTTTGTGTCATAATTTCGACTTTTTGTCATTTCGGTCGTTTAAAGTCGTAATTACTAAAGTCGTAATTTTGACTTGTCGTGGCTTACATGATTTTTTTCTCGCTCTCTCTCTCTTATGTGACTGAAATCATTCATGAAATTTGGAAATAACAGTAACGTAACTACGGCTATTTGTCAAATCTTGAGGAAAACTACCCGATGTCAGAATTTAAAATCGTTGTAGTACGAATTCATAGATGCTGTATCTGCTCGTTGAACGTGCAGTCTCTATAAAATGATGTAATACTCATGAACGGTAGGAAATCCGTTGGTCAAAGTGTGGGAAAACTAAGCGCAGGAATTCACGCGCTCCGTTCAGAGACCGTTTGTTGTCGTTACATATTTAACTTCGGAACGCCCACTTCAATAACGTTACCCAAAAAACCTCAACACTCTTTAAGTAGCTAATTAAAATCTCATCTTTATTACAACCACATGTACATCATATTCCAAGAAAATTATTTCTAAAAGTGGAAACGAGCAGAGTTTTTCTGTTAATGTTCCATCCGTTCACATCCATTATTCACAGCGTTTGACTCACGGCGGAAATGACGTGATTTTACCTCAGAAACGAGCGCGAGAGAGCCGCAGAGAGTCACAGTTGTGAGGAAAAATTGTAAAAACTCCACCAAAAATAGTGCAGGTGGGAAAAATCCTGATTTTCTGCTCAAAGAAGAAGAAAAAAAAACATCCGGAAACATCCCACGCTGACACGGGTGACTCCAAAAATACGTCTGCTTCTACTTTGGAAAATAATTAGGTCTCGTTCATGAAACGCGATCAGAACGAATTTGCGTACATCATTCATTGTCTAACTTAGCTTATCAACTCATTCTGCATGCATTTCATGAGGCTTGTAAAGTTGAAACCTTGTTGTTTGCGGAAAGGTGCGCTGAAAATATCTGAAAACACAGTTCAGTGCGTCGATCGTCTTTCTCTCCAAATTGTTGTACTTCTGTTAACACCACTTATAATTCTTATTCGAGTCATTATAAAAGTTCTTTGTTTCTTTCCGTGACATCAATTGTGAAGAGCACAAGAAAAATAGCTTTAAAAATACTACAGTTATAGTGCAAGAACCCACACACTTCACAACACGAGCTCACGTTTCCGCTCCCCGATCTCCGGCATAAACCTGCACACCCAATCTCCGGCCCTGGTGCCGTATCCGACTCCCGATCCGTCGTTAGATTATCCGATATTATTCCCAGAGAATCAGATTCATGATTGAAAGGAGGAGAGGCTGTGCCAACGCCACAAATTAGCTAGCGGAAGACAGTTGGAAAGGGAACTCTTTAAATTTTGTGCAAAAGTGACATAATTCGGATGTCGTTTATAGTCTAGTTGCAAATCAAGTCGAAGAAATGAAATCTCACGGTTAGCACCACCTTAAAAATGATCCGTAACGTAAACTTTTCTTGGCACCAAATGAAATTCGTTTTGTCTGGCGTCGGTTGTATTGTTCTGTAATCTGTAATCTGTTGTATTGCTTCATGCGGTTGAATCAAACTGCAGTGAATTCGCTCCCTAATAAAACATCTCTTCACAACACAATGCAAAACAAGATACTGCAAATATAACATTTAAAAATCAATGTACTACGGTGTTCGGAAACGTCTGTATCTACAGTAAACCTCAATGTCAGGAGGTAGCTTTGTGTAGTGCGGCTGGTCCAACACACACACACACACACACACAAGTCAATCTGAACACTCGCTCGGTGGGTGTCGCTATACAGTTGTGACGGTGAGCAATGACGTAGGCAGCTGCCGGGTGTCTCCACTGGGGCCCAGGCGCGTTCCGTGCGTCAGGAGTTCGTCTACGGTGGTCCAATCGTCCAGCAGCTTCCGGTTCCTCAGGTGACTTAGTTTCCTCTGGCTCAGCTCCAGAACGGTACTACAACTCTCTCTGTTAGCTCCTCCCACGACTCCGCCGCTATGCACCAATCCTGACGCAGCTATGCCGCAGCCGCCATTGTTTCTGGCCTGTCGCTGTTTCTGCAGCATGTGTTCGCGGCGCTCGGTGCGGCTCCAGTAGCGACCCATGCGAACCTCGCTGTGACTCTCTTCGTCCGTGCTCATGCCGCTACGTTCGTCCGCCAACCTTGACGCTCGATCCCGCAGCATCTGGTTTCGCAAAGCGCGCAAATTCCCGCCGGGTGGTTTCCTAGTGGGCGTGTGGCCCTCCAAGGTGCTGTAGAGTCCACCAACGGATCCCGCGCGGTTGGCGGGTTTCGGCCAAGTTTCGTTGTCCTGACTGGGAGTGTGACTTAGAGTGTGGAACCTGTTGTTGGGCGTCTGTTGGGTCACAAAGCTCCTCTGGAGCTGCGGTTCGGTGGATGCTCGGATCCTGCCGTTGGCGTGAAGATCCAGAGGCGTGCAGCAGTGTTCGTCAACTGGAGAGATCAGGGACGGTTGACTCATTGCGTGTAGAGTCTGTGTAGGGAGTGCAGTGGGGTGTACAACAGGGTGTGCAATGGCGTGCATAAGTGCCAAGTCCGGCTCCTCAGGGAGATTCATGGGCAGGTCAACTCTGTGGACGCAGGGATGCAGCGTGGCCCTGCAATAGTTGGGTGAGGCCGGGTGACTCGCCCGTCTGCGGTACTCCATTGGCGCGGGGCGGTGATGCAGCGTCCTGCTTCTTCTCAGCATTCCCGCAGAACTCGGATGAGGCGCGGGATTGAACAGCGAGCCGCTGCTGGAGCTGTGCCTGTTCAAACATGGACGCTCCGCCTTGCGGTACTGCACGGACGAAACGCGCGACAAACCGCGTGATCCCTGGATGGGCGTGCAGACGTTTTGAGGCTGCACCGTCAGCGTTTCTGGGATGGCCTCTAGGGGGTGTTTTATCTGGCTGTCGTGCCGCTCGCGCGAGCACGGCTCCCCCTGGTGGTGCATGCGGGCGTTGTAATGGCGCATGCGTTTCTCCAGCAGACGCTGGAAGCGCAGGAACTCGCCGGTGCTGACGCTGTAAAAACCCGAGTCGCTCAGTTCAGACGAGATGAATGACTCAGACGACGGCGACCCGCCGTGGCGCTCCTCAAGCCCCTCCTCCGTCTCCACCCCCGACAGCTCCCCCTGGTGGAAGCTACCGTCCGTCCAGCCGAGCCCGCTGTCCAGCTCGTGATGAAGAGGCAGGTAACCCAGGGGTTTCTCCATCATGTAGTTATCGTCATCAGTCTGTCGAAAACACACAAACACACATATTATGACATTAGAGCAATAAGCCATTCAAAGTAATGAGTTACAGTGATTTTACCAGGGTAAAAAGACTCTTTGGCCACTGCACACTGAGTCACGTACGTTAAAAAATAAATATGACCTCACACTGTGTCAATCACGTTTACACACTGCCTCCGAAACTTTCGTCCATCATAAAAAAATTCAGATTGGGTTCGATTTTCTGCATTTTTCGCATCCGTAGCAAGCATTTTGAGAGGTGTTTTGACAATTTAGAGCCACCGTACAAGCGAACGCCAAATCCAGAAAGGTGATTGTCAAGTTCATCCACTTCGTCTCGCAGCACAAAGCACTGTAGAGATCCTTGCACACATCCTTGATCATTTATGAATACATAAATGATCGACAATTAATTATTAATAGTAAAAATAATACGATTAAAAAAATAATAAGTAAAAAAATTTAAATAATAAAATTATAATTTTTTTTTGTTGTTGCAAATTTTCCGAACAATATCTGAGGGGTGCTAGCTTTGTCAAACTAGGCTTTAAAATACTATTATGCTCTAAGTGATTTCAAATGCATTGCTATGCAATTACTAGGATGTTCCTGGAGTATTGCAAGTGAACGGCACATTATTGTTCATCCCAAAGAGGCACAAATTCACTTTCACAGACATTTACATTAACTGTTCCCTCCTGATGGGAACTCAATCCGAGCAGCCATTCTCTTCAAGAATTGGCTAAAAACACATTTCTTCCATCTTTACTTGACCCTCTAACTCTAGCACTCTCTATTCTAATTCTATTCTAAAAAAAAAAAAAAAAAAAAAAAAACTTCTCTAAGAGCTAGAGAAGCTTGAGCGAATACTGAATTCAGTCAAGCTTCAGTGCAGTATTGCTGTTAATGTTAACTTCTTTCAGTTGTTTCACCATTCAGCAATGAAGCAGTAAGCAGTTTAGTCTACCTCAGCATCCACCAGGACATCACTTCAATGCACAGACTGTCCCTTTTTTCCACCTAATTGATTAATTTGTTATAGAAATCTTATATAATTAACTTTTTTTGACAAAATAGTCCACGTGACATCAGTGGTTCAACAGTAATTTTATGAAGCTATGATAATACTTTTTGTGTGCAAAAAATCCAAAAATAACAACAATTCTTCTCCTGCGAGTTACCGCTTCCGCCTTTATTGCGATGACCACAACACACATGCGTGCTTTCCTCTGCTCGTAAACAAGGCGCAGCGCATGCGTGTTTTACATCAGCAGCATCACAGGCATGCGTCGTGTTACACGCAATAATAGCGGTAGATGGTAACTTGGGGGAGAAGAATTGTTATAAAGTCGTTATTTTTGTTTTGTTTGCACACCTAAAGTATTCTCGTAGCTTTGTTACGGTTGAACTACTGATATCACATGGACCATTTTAACGATGTTCTTACTATGTTTCTGGGCCTTGATCGTGTTAAGACCCTTGCTGTCTATGGAGGGTCAGAAAGCTCTCGGATTTCATCAGAAATATCTTAATTTGTGTTCCGAAGAAG
>NW_015555073.1:26554-29291 GCF_001515605.1 Sinocyclocheilus anshuiensis
AAATAAAAAAAAAAAAAAAAGACTTTAGCTGGGTTTTCACATGCAAAGTCACATATTAATAACAACAAAACAAAACAAAAAAACCTTGCTACGTGTACAGCGTTAGGCTAACCGAGACTTGTCATAGCACTTGCATATTATTGCTCTTTTGTTGATTTTAATTGCTTCTGTTGTCCTCATTTGTAAGTCGCTTTGGATAAAAGCGTCTGCTGAATGACTAAATGTAAACGTATAATGGGTGGTTGCTAGGCGGTTTTTAAATGGTTCAATACTATTGATACTGTTACAGGTTTGTGCATATTTAAAGGGGTCATATGATGCTTTTTTAAAGATCATTATTTTGTGTATTTGGTGTAACAGAATATAATTCCTAAATGCATCTACCTTCGGAAGGCCAAATAAAGTGTTTTGCTTTCGCCTAGAAACACACAGCGTCTCCCTGACATGCTGCTTCAACACTAACTGCGGTTACTGAAACCACGCCTTCTTTCTTTGCGTGCACATTTGGGCGCATTATGCTAATATTCCCACATAGTGAGGTAGATATGTGGGGGCGTGTTAGAACGAGCCGTTTTAGGGGGGCGTGGCAGAGTCTTAACTTTGATAAAGAATATCTCTTTGGTTTTGAGACTTTAGTCTTTGCAACTTCAGGGATCTTATCTATTCACGAACAGCTTGTAACACTCCAAAGAGAAAGGAAAACTTGAAATCGCATCATATGACCCCTTTAACAGCAAACTCATATGTGGTTCATCCAGTCAGGAGTTATCAGTTTAAATATACATGCATTTATAACTTTGAGAAAGTTTATGGGGTATTTTTAAAAGAATTATGTACCTTTAAATGGCTGACGGAAATGTGCAACGAAAAGTTGAGTTAATTTAAAGCGACATGGGCGTCCGTTGACGATGCAACAAAATTACACAGAGCTTAACTATATATGCAAATGAGAAGCGACAGCCAATAGCATTGCATACATTAGATACTGCAGTCGAGTAGAAACGCTGACTATTAATCCACAATGCAGATTAAATCACTCTCAGTGTGAACGCATCTCAAGTAATAAAGAAACCATACCGTAGGTATGTTACATTTAAATTCGAATGAATTCTATCGATTGAACGGTCGTCTATCAGAGCCCAAGAGTCACTCTGGTGGCTCTCAGTCTTCAGCCGTATTTATGATCGCTAGTTGCCTGGTAACACATAACTTTCATAATATGTGACTCCTCGCCTCTCGGTCTGTGACGGATGAAGAGAATCACATGAGAACCAGAACAACAACAGTCCCTCAGATCTGAACTCGCGCCACTGAACACAGCTTCTAGATTCATTCGGTCTGCATTAATTGGTTGCTGTTGAATTTTGACTACACTACACCACTTTTTTTTAAGGCAAGACACTATTTAAGGAAGAAACATTTTCGTGCACTGCTTAATTTTGGGCTTTTGGGATTTTCAAAACGTTGTTTCAGTGGAAAGAAAACATCCAAAATATTTAAGTATGTTATTGCACTTTATCTATTTGCATTAGTAGATTTCAATATCTTTAAAAACCATTTTCCCAAAATGAGTTTGTTTCTCCACTTCTACATACACCAAATTTTACAGTTTTATTCAGATCTATATTCTATCTATATTCTATCTATTTTTGCACTTTACCTAGTTGCATCTAATTTAAACATATCTTTAAAGGCCATTTTCTCAATATTTATAGTTTGTTTCTCCAGTTCAGCAGCGCTTACACCAAACTTAACAGTTTTATTCATATCCATATTCTGAAAGGTTTTATAGAAGGGTTTGTTAATATATCATTCACACTGATTTATACAACGCTTTATTGCTTAAAACATGGTCAAAATTGTTGTTTTTTTTTCAGTCTGTTGATGAAGTATTTTCTGATTTACAGAGCGATAGAAATCCAAAATTCCTTCTGTAAAAACCTTTAACATGTCAATAAAATCAAACAAGGTTTCGGATTTCTGTTCTGTGCACTTAGTCATTTAATTAGATAATGCATATTTGAACATAATTTAAGAAAACTTGTAATACAAAAATTGTTTGCAATTCTTAATGTATTCAATCAACTGGGCAAGTATATTGATGTTTATTAGTCAGTTTTTACCCATCATGTGATGTCTTGCCTTGAACATACACTCCGAACATTCGTCATTGAACGTTCAATAATTCAGTGGTTCTTCATCAATTATTCCTTAAGCCCTGGTCATATATTCACGCTGTATTTTGTGACTCTCACCTGACTCTGGAAACTTCTGGGTTCCTCCAGATTGGTGTTGCAGCATCCGATCAGACAGTTCTGTGCCGGAGACACGCCGCTGGAGAACTCATGGTCCTGAAACGAGCACAAAATACCGTTAAACATAGAACCGGGCTGCTGTTCACTCCAGAAGAGCATCATTATTACGGATGGTGATGTGATTTCAAACCCTTTCTGCTCTTGTGAGAAGAACGTGCGAGCATTTCCGCTGCTTTCCTGATGAATTATTAGCATAATGAGGCTGTGATGTAGAAGAGTGATTATTTTAAACGTCTGTCTGTCTCTCCTTCAGTCGCTTTATTAAAGGCTGTTTTCTCCTAAGCAATGCACACGTGAAATGTGTGTGTGTAAGTGTGTGTGTATTCCCAAGCGTAGCTAAATGCATGAATAATTCCAGAGCATAAGAGAGCAGCTCCATTTTGAAAAACGTGTTTGTTTGGAGAACAGCTCACTCACACACA
>NW_015555073.1:29544-29996 GCF_001515605.1 Sinocyclocheilus anshuiensis
AGACACACACACACACACACACTCTCATACACACACACACACACTCTCATAAACACACACACACACACATAATCACATACACACACTCACACACACAGTTTAGCATTTCCTAACACGACACACACACACTCACTGAAACAACTGCTTTAAACACTCATTTAAGATTGGCATTGCAGAATGATCAGGGTTTGGAAAGACATTTTTGATATTCATGTCGAAGTCTACAATCACACCATAAACAAAAGTGCCTGACAGTGATGATCCTTTGTTCTTTTTTTTTTATTATTTACATCATTTTAAATGTGGCACAAATCAGACTGGTTTAAAGAGATCTAATTCCTGAAATGATCTGCATGCATAAAACTAATTATCTAATAATTCTCATTAAAAATACATTATAATAGTATATATTCATAAATAAATAAAATATAGTAATAAAAATAAATGCCAGT
>NW_015555073.1:30211-33644 GCF_001515605.1 Sinocyclocheilus anshuiensis
TCTATTTATTATTGTATTATTTTGTATTAATATATATTTTTTATTAATTTATTTTAATATAAATTAATTAGACAGGTATGTAGAAATGCCAATCATTTCTCATTTTATTTAGCTATTAAAATAATGTAGACTAACATATTCGTATTAATGCAAATTTATAATGATATATACATTTAATAACGATACGGTTATAAATTAGCTCATTTTCATAAAAAATACAATCATACTGAAATAAAAGTATAATATATTAAAAATTTATTTCATTATGGATGTAGTTTTTTATTAATATGGTATATACAGTATGTTATTATAATGAAAGCCACTGGCCATCAATAACTACATGCATATTACGCATGCAATATTGACAGCTGATACTCATCATAATCCGATCATGTTAATATCTTACATTGTAGGCCCGTCGTCCTCTGTGCTCCAGGTCTCTGGGCGTGTTTGGTAGGTACTCGAACCTGCTTCCGTCTCTATGGGTCCCGGGGAGGGTCAAGTGATTGTAGTACGTCCTGAGAACACAACAAACACTCCTATATTACACTCATAAATATCTGTAGGAACAACATCAAATTGGAACAGACAACACTTATTAGTCTAAAATGTCCCTAATGCACAATATTGACTTAAGCTAATGTAAGACTCTGCACTCAAAACTTCTTCTCAGTTATTGAATTGGGCAGCAAATAGTTCATTTGGCAACTAAATGATTCATTTTAGGAGCTAATGCCTCCCTAGTCATGTTTTTAGTCTGGAGCCACAGCATCCTTGATGTTTTCTTCTAAAAAGGAAGGGATCTCAATTGTCCAAACGTCTTTGCTGTATGAATTCTGCAGTGTGTTAATCACATGAAGCTGTAAAATGCAATGAAACGATATAATATGCTTGCGTGCGCATTCACATGCGCGTGAATGCAAAACCTAGCGTGACATGCTAAAGACGGCTCTTGACGGAGCACGAAGGATGGGAACACATCAGATGTGTTTTCGAGTTTGAAATCCTATCCATAACTGGACCTGCTCCTCGGACATTCCCACTGGTCAAATTTTGGTCACATGACCAAGTGTTACTTTCAAAAACCCTTGCGTTTTTGGCTCTTGAGAATCAGTTCGTTTAACGAATCAGCCAAGCTTGTTTTGAATCACACGCGCTCAGTAAATCGTTTACGGAGTTCAGATTCATCAGGTAAATAACTAGAAGAATAACAAAACATGCAATAAATGGTAAAACTATTTGGGTTACAAATGAGTTTGATTATGGTTATGAAAATAATATGATAACAAGTACTAGTTGAAGCAGCATAATGGACAGTTTTTGTTCAGGAAAAATAACTATAATAGAATAAAAGCCAGTTTGCACCAAGGACGATAACTATAACGATAGCTATGTTTTAATAATCGTTCAAATTCAGTGAGAACAGGGAAGTCCACACCACAACTATAACAATAACACAGAGTTACGATGTCATTGGAATCATCAATGATGATGAATGGTAAAGCAACTGACAGCCAATCAGAATCCAGCTCAAGCATTTAAAGCTGCAGACGACAAAACTAATATAGTTATTGTTTTTATCGTTCTTGGAATGAACGCCAGAAACCTTGCACATTCATGTGAAAAATGCCTGCGTTTGCTCTCACGTTAAAAATAATTACGCATGCACTCTAAAAAGTCGTTCACACAAAACACACTCTTCATTTCAATTAGCAACAGAATTTAAACGAATGCAATAAGTTACTAATTTTTACTTAATAGAATCTCAAAAACGCAATGCTCATAAAATGAATAGACGAATAGCATTTTTAGGGCTAGATCTATTAACAGCTTGCGCCCGCGCAAACGGTCTTTTGGCGTTAAAATAGTAGTGTCAAGATTTACTAAAGACGCGCGGTAAAGAATTAGCGTTGAAAAGGCGTGGACGCAAAATTTAAGGGAGGAGAGTATTAAAATGAATCACGCAACACGATTTACTAACGCATCGTTAAAATAGTCCATGTGTCATCAGTGGTTCAACCGTAATTTTATGAAGCTACGAGAATACTTTTTGTGCGTAGTAACGCACGCACGCACGCACACACTCACTCGCACATGTTATTCTCATGATGCAAATAATGGTACATCTTCATACCAACACACATCACTGCATGAGTCACAGGAGAGAGACGGCACGTGTGTGTGTGTGTGTGTGTGTGTGTGTGTGTGTGTGTGTGTGAAACAAGACGTGGTGTATCAGCATCAGTGTCACTCCTGATCACCATCAGCACACACACACTCGTGAGCATTTACACACACACACACACCAGACTCACCCCCATCCCGTCACCCGTCCACGGCCCTGACAGCCGACAGCCCATCACCACGGCAACAGATGAGCAGGATCGTGCGCCGATGCTGTGAATTCACTGATGAAGATGAAGATGATGAAGGAGCGACGCAGCCGCTGCCAGCATACGTGAACACACACACACACACACACACAAAGCTACGAGAATACTTTTTGTGCGTAGTATACTCGTAGCTTCATAAAATTACGGTTGAATCACTGATGTCACATTTTAACGATGCGCTTGCTACGTTTCTGTGCCCTGATTATGGTAGTTCCGTTGCTGTCTATGGAGGGTCAGAGAGCTCTCAGATTTGATCAAAAATACCTTAATTTGTGTTCTGAAGATGAACGAAGGTCTTACGGGGTTTGGACCGACATGAGGGTGAGGCATTAATGACAGAATTTTCACTTTTGGGTGAACTAACCCTTTAATGTGTGCATTGTCAGTAAATCACACACAGAACATTCCCCTACCAATGGTGCTTTTATGGAACTGGGTTTTAATGTTAATTTAGTAAATCTGGCCCTTAGTAACTATTAAAAGACTGTGTCGTGTGTGAACGGCCTCTTAAGTGCACGTCTGTGTTTGTCCTGCAGGGGGCAGCGGTGAGCTGCAGGTGTGTCACACCTGTCCGAGGGAGGCAGTCGCGGCAGGGTGCATGAATTCGGCCGGAGAGGGTCCCACGGTCGCTCCGTCTGCGTGCTGCAGTCCGTCGTCCTGTTGTACTGCAGGCTCCGCCCCCGGCCCTCAATCTGAAGCGTGATTGGCTGCTCGTAGCTGGCCAGGATACGGAAGGCCTCTCGCTTCTGCAGATGGGTCAGATCCCGACCGTGAACCTGAACGACAGGACAAACGCGGTGACCGGAAAGATCGAGATTAATTTGAGCCCTCGTTTAAGCGCGGATCCGTATGCTCTATTTCACCTGATTCGCTTTATCTCACGCACACACTACTATAGTGAAGCGCAGCTGTGTAAACATACCCCCCCCACCCCAGCAGACGACCCGATCTGTTCAGGACTGAACTGAACCTCAGGCACACACACACACACACACACACACACACACTCTCACACACTCTCCCTCACACTCACTCACACA
>NW_015555073.1:33722-33883 GCF_001515605.1 Sinocyclocheilus anshuiensis
GGACTCACCCCCATCCCGTCACCCGTCCACGGCCCTGACAGCCGACAGCCCATCACCACGGCAACAGATGAGCAGGATCGTGCGCCGATGCTGTGAATTCACTGATGAAGATGAAGATGATGAAGGAGCGACGCAGCCGCTGCCAGCATACGTGAACACAC
>NW_015555074.1:0-1564 GCF_001515605.1 Sinocyclocheilus anshuiensis
ACATTTTAGGTTACCTGAGAAAACATTTTTTACAGTGCTGTGTTAGCCTATACTTACCAAGAAATTCTATTAAAAATCATTTTAAAAAACCTCACACAGAACAGTTCAATTCTTTATAATAATATTATATAATATAATATATAGGAGTGCTCCGATCAGGATTTTTGAGGCCGATCGCCGATCACAGAAAGCAGTATCTGCCGGTACCGATCACTGATACCGATCTTTTTAAAGCCTTCTTTTTTTCATTTATAACTATTTATAGTGATACACCAATCAGGAGTTTTAGGGCCTGAATTTCATTTTTGAAAATGGGGGGAATTCCCCTCTTAGGTGACTCTTGTGAGAGGGGAAGCAGCTTTCACACAGGAGTCCGCTACTGATCCGTGGCTGTTTACCACAAACATTCATCCATTATTTTAATTTCAAATCCAAACATTGTCACTGAAAATGCTTTTTCAGCATTGCAATTCTTTTTTTACACAGTACAGTAATACAATCTTTCACAGACATGTTTAAACACAATAAATATAAGCAACACATCATTCAATGCTTTTTACTTTTGCATTTACTTTTAGATTCATATATTAAGTTGCTCAAGCAATTGGCAAAACATTTAAACTACTTTTATTACGTTATCACAAACTTACTATTGACAGAAATAGTCAGCTCTACTGCCTTTTCTTTTGCATTTAAATCTTTATTACAAGTAATCCTGCCATTCATAAAGAACTTTGTTTTGCTATCTCCATGTGTGCCATCTATTATTGCCTTCTTTATCTAAAAGTGCTCTTTCCATTTAAACCTAGCCAAAACGCCATACGTGTTGACTCTGAAACACAGTAGACTTTAATAATATGCATTTATGGTGTAATTACTACATTTTTGTGTCAATCCATGTTTATATTTACTGCAAAAAATGCACTGTTACTTTAATTCAGCGCTTGCACTGCTGCAGACACACCTCTTCTGAACGCACTGCCGGACCGCAACCGTGTGCAGTGAAGGCTTTAATCCGTTAACATGAGCACGGAAAAAATACACACCGCATACACACTGCAAACGGAGTAATGTGTGAACCTGGCATTATGTGTGTGTGCTGCGAGGGCGTTATGTGTGTGCGCTGCGAGTGTGCATGAGCACATGGTCTCCAGGAGAGCGCGTGAGCGCTGAATGGTTAAATACTGGCAAAAATTAAAAAGAAATGCAATTTATAAACTTTAGTGACGATGTGACACTGCCTCGATTGTGCAAGTGACAATTCCTGTGTCAACTGTGCAGCGTGCAGCTCGCTTATAGGCAGAACCGATGTGTGATGATTTGAAGCCATTTGCGTATTTTGAGAGAGAAAGAGTGAGAGCGCGCACGTGGTTATTCAATCACTGTTTGTGAAATTACGTCTTACACAAGGTTTTCAAATTACTTTATAAGTTATTTAATAATAAAAAAATATGAAGTTGAGTACCTTCGCCTTCAGAATTATAATTATTTCACCCGCGCCGGACAGAGACTGAGACCATGCCGCTGCATGTCGTGCCAAACCTTCTCACGGCAGCGTCATCAG
>NW_015555075.1:0-152 GCF_001515605.1 Sinocyclocheilus anshuiensis
CGCAAGCCCGCCGGCTGCTCCTTTGTCGAATCCGCCGGCCACGCCGTTCTCAAGCCCACCGGCCGCCGCTGCTCACTCTAGCCCGCTGTGTGAAACTACTTTGTTTGGCCTTCCAAAAGAGGACACGACTAGAAATCAGTGGTTAAGTTGTA
>NW_015555075.1:236-553 GCF_001515605.1 Sinocyclocheilus anshuiensis
CTGATCCTGGTAGAGTAGACTACAATGCCGGCTGTTCTGACTCACAGACTGTAAGTACGTTTTCATTTGAAGGATTTGCCACTGATGATTTAAACGCGAGTTTTGAGCAGTGTAGAGTAGCGCTTGTTGTTAGTCATTTGTCCGATCACAAATGCAGACATGGTTTTATGTTTACGCGGCGCGATGCAACATGGAAAAAAAACAGTACAAGTAGGGCTGGGCGATATGGCCAAAAAAAGTATCACGATAATTTTTTTCATATCAGTCGATACCGATAATTATCACAATAAATGTCAAATTTTTATTTCTTTCAAGTT
>NW_015555076.1:0-204 GCF_001515605.1 Sinocyclocheilus anshuiensis
GTGATGTGACCCTGTTCCCCTCACACACACACACACACACATGACACGTTGCTCTGCGCTGCGCAAAACTCCGCATTTGAACAGTCAATACCAAATACTTAAACTAAAAACAAAACAGTAGCTGATTCAGAAGCGCCAGAGTGTCATAGCAAAGTCAGAATTACCTCCTCTCCTAGGTTCATGAAACGGTCGTCCATAAAATGC
>NW_015555076.1:605-1808 GCF_001515605.1 Sinocyclocheilus anshuiensis
GGCGTGGTTGACTCTTAACTTTTATAAAGAATATCTCTTTGGATTTGAGACTTTAGTCTTTGCAACTTTACAGATCTTCTTTATGCACCAAGAGCTTGTAACACTCCAAAGAAAAAGGAAAACTTGCAATCGCATCATATGACCCCTTTAACCTTAAGCCGCATAAACACATTTCATTACACCTAATACACAAAATAATGTTCTTTTTTAGCAACGTCATATGACCCCTTTAACATTACACTTGCTTTCAACTCCCTGCAGAGGACCTCCATCATGGGCATATGTAATTTGAATTGATGTCCACCAAAACGATCTGGCTCTAATATCTGCATTCTGGACATCCAAGGTCCTTCAGAAGCCATTACAGGACATCAGTGTGGATGGCTGGCACTGGAAATCCCCAGGTGGAGGGTGAGAATTCAAACGTAACTCATTGGGTCTTTGTCCTCTGTTTCGTAGGCCTGCACAGCATCCGTAAGGCTTTGAAGAAATTACACACTCCGTCAGACTCTATTGAACCTCTTGTTTCGAAGCCATTCAGGTCAGGTGGAGTTTAGTGTGAAATCAAAGCAAAGAAAACAAGTTACATGTCAACAGCTAGAATATATCAAATCACAGGGGATTTCTTCTTATGTTTTCATTTTTAAATCTCTAAATTTCAGCAACTTGGGAAAACAAGAAGAGCTGGAAGATATCTTAATGTGATTCCCATGGCCCAAATAATTAGTTTCACAGTGTCAGCCCATGGAACACCCACAGTCAGTTCACTGAAACAGTTTTATAGTTAATTAATGGAGTAGTTATACTCTACAAGTGATGATTTATATTTTGAATTTAATTAATTATCTTCCAGCAAATAGCAGCACTGCTTTTTTCCCCCATAGAGAGTACTGATTTCATCAAAAGTTTAATGACAATGACATAATGACAAATATTATTTTAAAGGGGTCATATGATGTTGCTAAAAAGAACATTATTTTGTGTATGTGGTGTAATGAAATGTGTTTATGCGGTTTAAGGTTAAAAAAACGCATTATTTTCCACATACTGTACATTATTGTTTCTCCTCTATGCCCCGCCTTTCTGAAACGCGTTGATTTTTACAAAGCTCATCGGTCCGAAAAGCGAGTTGTGCTCTGATTGGCCAGCTATCCAGTCCGTTGTGATTGGAGGAATACCTCAAGCGTGTGACGGAAATGTTAC
>NW_015555077.1:0-1263 GCF_001515605.1 Sinocyclocheilus anshuiensis
GCAACTTTACAGATCTTCTTTATACACCAAGAGCTTGTAACACTCTTGTAACACTCAAATTGAAATAGCATCATATGACCCCTTTAATCATTAGGTAATGTTTAGTAAGTTACAAGCTTACATGCAACTAGTTAAAAGTGAGAGTTGAACTCTAAAATAAAGTGTTACCAATATTACCTAGAAAGTAGAAACGGATTACAGTACCTTTGTTGTAAATGGAGACATTTTATTTTATTTATCAGTGTTCATCTTCAAGCAGGCAGTTTGGGTTCTGAATGAAAACAAATCTAGCTGGTATTCAAAAGCAGCATTACACACAAAATTTACGCAACACATATTCAAGCAGGCAGTTTGGGTTCTGAATGAAAACAAATCTAGCTGGTATTCAAAAGCAGCATTACACCCAAAATTTACGCAACTCATATAATTCTAAGAAAATAAGATCCAGGCCCAATACTGAAAGTGTCACAGAATGCCAGGAGAAAACGAGGTCGATCCAAATGCAGTAGTTTATTAAAGTAACAAACAATCAGAACAGAACAAAAACTAGACAAAAGGTAATCCAAAACACAGGGAACAGAAAACACGATGTAACCTCAAACAACATCAGACATCAGATGACAAATACAATACTGCAGCAACGACAGACAGAGTGAGCATGGTATACAGTATATAGATGAGATGATGAGTAAATGACTAACCGGTGATCATGATCAGAAATGACCAACAGGTGATCATGATCAGAACAGAAACGACAGGCAAGGCACTATGGGAAATGGAGTTCAAAACATGTAACAGTGAAACAGGAGAGCACCCTCAAGTGGCGGCGCCCCCCCCACCCAAACGGAGCGGATACCAGACGCTCCACCAGAACACACAAAAGTTCAGGAGGGAGGTGGAACTGAGGCGGACCAGGGGGAGGGACGGCGGGCCAGGACCATACAATGGAAGGGGGCCAGGGGACAGAGATAGACCAGGGCATGAGCACAGAACCGGCAGGGTGAAAGGCCAAGGCGGGGCCGGCAGGATGAACCAGCAAGGCCCCAACCACACAGGAATCCCAGCAGATAGCCAGGATGGAGCCGGAGGAATGAGCCAGTGAGGCTCCTGCCAAACAGGAACCCAGGCGGGCAACCAGAGCAGAGTCGGAATCCTGCCAGGCAACACTGGGAAAGAAAACCTTCTCAGCGACTCAAGGAAAACTGTAAACAAGAGCAGAGAGAGAGTTTAGTACCAGCCTCGACGGCTGCAACAGGACAGGCC
>NW_015555078.1:0-189 GCF_001515605.1 Sinocyclocheilus anshuiensis
TATCCTTTGCTGCCTTGATACCCAACAATCCTGAGTGTTCTATCCCGTGATGGTTTATCAAATAAATCATTGAATATATGCTTAGTTATCACCAAGCTCGTTCTATTTGTTGTAGATCATTGAACCATTAAGCTGCCTCAGAAGCATGTCCGATATCAGTTTCATGAGTTACCTTCATGAACAACGCTG
>NW_015555078.1:453-595 GCF_001515605.1 Sinocyclocheilus anshuiensis
GAGTTCATGGCAGCTTCTTTGTCAAACAACCAATCATAGTTCATTTCATTCGTAACACGTTTCGGGGCATGGAAATGTTGCCTCAATAACAGACCGCTGTGTAAAACTCTCGGACGTATTTGAAAGATTCTGTGCCGCAAAC
>NW_015555079.1:0-146 GCF_001515605.1 Sinocyclocheilus anshuiensis
CGAGATTTGAAAAGGGAGAAAAAAAAGTTCGGCAAAAGGCAGGATTGAACCCGGGTCAATCGTGTCAAAAAGCCAATGACACGCTTATCCATCTGCGCCACTGGAGCTGATGTTTTACAGCCACTTTTAACTAAATGTAAACATAC
>NW_015555079.1:537-800 GCF_001515605.1 Sinocyclocheilus anshuiensis
GAATTGTTATTTTGTTTTTTAGACTTGCATTTGCGTTTGTAATTTGTTATTTTGTTTTCAGAATTGTGATTTGCTCTGCACTTCTCGGTCACCATACTATTGTTTGTTTGGAACTATTGGCTGCTCCATGACACGCTTTACTTCCGCAATCCTCAGTTCCTATGGAAGCCTATGGGAGTGTCGTAACACTGTTTCTCAACATCTCTAGTTCCTCAGAATTGGTTGTGGTTCCAACAAAGTGGTTGCCGAGCAACACACAAATG
>NW_015555080.1:0-1348 GCF_001515605.1 Sinocyclocheilus anshuiensis
GCAATTGATATGCCAGTGCAGATGGGGGCCTGTCCAAACCCCCGAGACTGCGTGCCCGTTGTACGTGGCCCCCCAGCCGGCATCCGTGTAAACCACAGCATGCCTGGAGACCTGTTCCAGGGGCACTCCTGCCCAGAGAAACGTAAGATCTGACCTCTGGGTGAAGGTTTAGCGGCAACCCAGTGTGGAGGAATGCAAGGTCTGACCACGGGGTGAAGGTTTGGCGGCAGGCCGGTGTAACTTGGACCCGGAAAGTGCCGCGTTGCCACGCCCACCTCGGGACTCGGCCATGGAGCCAATGCTGCAGCGGTCTCATATGGAGCAGCCCCAGCGGCGTGACTGCCGCCGTAGCTGCTATATGCCCCAGGAGCCTCTGAAATAGTTTCAGTGGGACCGCTGTCCTGCCCTTGAATGAATTCAAGCAGGTCAGCACCGACCGCGCACGTTCCTCTGTGAGGCGTGTTGTCTGCTCGACCGAATCCAACTCCATACCAAGAAAAGTGATCCTCTGCATCGGGGAGAGTTTGCTCTTTTCACAGTTGACCTGAAGACCGAACAGGCTGAGGTGCCGGTGCACCAGGTCCCTGTGCTGGCACAACTGATCCCGAGACTGTGCTAGTATAAGCCAATCGTCGAGATAGTTGAGGATGCGAACACCTTGCTCTCTGAGGGGAACAAGAGCCCCCTCCGCAACTTTCGTGCAGACACGGGGAGACAGGGACAGCCCAAAGGGCAGGACCTTGTACTTATATGCACGTCCTTCGAACGCGAACTACAGAAATGGTCTGTGGCGCGGAAGGATCAACACATGAAAGTACGCATATTTGTAGCGCTGCGGACGGATGCACCCGAAGATGCGTTTCTGCATCAACATCTTGAATGGTAACCGGTGAAGTGCCCAGTTCAAGACACGCAGATCCAAGATTGGTCGTAACCCACCGGCTTTCTTGGGTACAATGAAGTAGGGGCTGTAAAACCCCGTCTTCATATCGGCTGGAGGGACCGGCTCTATCGCATCCTTCGCCAGCAGGACTGCGATCTAATGAAGTAAGGGCTGTAAAACCCCGTCCTCATATCGGCTGGAGGGACCGGCTCTATCGCATCATTCACCAGTAGGACTGCGATCTCCGCACGCAAGACAGGCGCATCGGCTGCCTTCACCGTAGTGAAGCGGATGCCGCTGAACTTGGGGGGACGCCGGGCGAACTGAATCGGATAGCCGAGGCTGATGGTCCGCAGAAGCCAGCGAGATGGGCTGGGTAGCCAGGCACCCACAAACCGTACAAGTGGGACAAACGGAACCACCGGAGAGGGGTCTGAGTGTGCGGTGCAACGCTTACCTGGTTCC
>NW_015555081.1:0-193 GCF_001515605.1 Sinocyclocheilus anshuiensis
TGGGCGTGGTGTGGGATTCGACCACGATGCAGGCACGTTTGTCTCTTGCTCGGATCGAGTCGATCCTCACTGCAGTCGTGAGAGTCAGAGAAGGCCGGTCACTCACTGTCAAGCAGTTTCAAAAGCTGCTGGGTCTGATGGCAGCTGCGTCCAACGTGATACCTTTTGGCCTGCTGTACATGAGACCCATAGC
>NW_015555081.1:349-526 GCF_001515605.1 Sinocyclocheilus anshuiensis
GTCTCAGGGCCCGGTGCTGGGAGCTCCTTGTCGCCGCGTAACGCTAGCGACGGACGCGTCCCTCACTGGTTGGGGAGCAGTCATGAGTGGCCACCCTGCCCGTGGTCTGTGGTCTGTGGAGTACCTCACGTAGCACATCAATTGCCTGGAGATGCTGGCCGTGTTTCGAGCCCTCAA
>NW_015555082.1:0-516 GCF_001515605.1 Sinocyclocheilus anshuiensis
GTAGATTTTAAAGGGTAGGCTAACATTATTGTTATTATTATTATTTTATTTTTTATTGAATGCTGCAGAATACAAATGACTTACACATATTACTATAACCTATTTGTGTTACGTAGCATTCAATAAAAATAAATATAATAATAACAATAATAATAATAACACTCTTAAGAAAAATGCTAACCAAATTAGGGTTCTTCAGCTTGTAACATAGCAGAACACTTTTTGGTGCTAAATAGAACCTTTTTTATGGTTTCATAAAGAACCATGCTTTGAAAGTGGTATAGGACCTTAATAGTGTTAATGACCTTTTCATTAATAGTTTATTTTGATTAAAATGGGTTAAATATTAGACAAAATATTAGATAATTGGAACTTTTATATTATTAGTATTATTGGTATTATTTTTATATATATTATTAATATTTTTCTCATGTTTTGTCAGTTAGGTACTTTTATTTATTTATTTGTTTGTTTATTTGTTTGTTTATTTATTTATTGTGACAATGCAAATTGTAG
>NW_015555083.1:0-792 GCF_001515605.1 Sinocyclocheilus anshuiensis
TTATGCTTTCATCTGCTGACAAGCTTTATGGAGATGCTGATTTCCGTTTCCAGCAGGACTTTAGCACCTGCCCACTGCGCCAAAACCACTTCCAAGTGGTTTGCTGACCATGATATTACTGTGCTTGATTGGCCAGCCAACATGCCTGAACTGAACCCCATATGGAATCTATGGGATATTTTCAAGAGAAAGATGAGAAACAGACGAGCTGAAGGCTCAATAGTGCCTCAGCAGTGCCACAGACTGATCGCTTCATGCCACACTTCACTGATGCTGTCATTTGTGCTAAAGGAGCTCCGACCAAGTATATGCATGAATGAACACACTTTAAAGAACTTGAAGTTGTCTGTTTTGCTAATCCTTTTTTTTTTATTGATCTTAGGAAATATACTAAGATACTGGATTTTTGACTTTCATGCATAAATTAACATACTTTAAAGAACTTGAGCTTTTCTGTTTTGCCAATCCTTTTTTTTTTTTTTTATTGATCTTAGGAAATGTTTTAATATTTTGAGATACTGGATTTTTTACTTTCATGAGCTGTAATCTCTAATCATCAAAATTAAAACAAAAAAACTTTTTAAATGTTTTACTTTACATGTAATGAATCTAGAATATATGAAAGTTTCACTTTTTGAAATAAGTTACAAAAAAAAAGATTCAAATTTTTTGAGATGCACCTGTGTATGTATATATACAGTATCTCACAAAAGTGAGTACATGCCTCACATTTTTGTAAATATTTTATTTATACCTTTTCATGTGACAACACTGAAGAAATGACACTTTGCT
>NW_015555084.1:0-591 GCF_001515605.1 Sinocyclocheilus anshuiensis
TGGTTTGTTTTATTTTATTTTAGTTTAGTTATTCACACTTAATTTGGTAATTCCTTTATTTACTCTTTGGTTTTTGTCAAATTTAACTTACGGTGGGGGTATAACAGTTAAAACACACACGAATGCTCGCGCAAATATCTAACTGGGGTGTTTCGGGGGAGACTCTTTGATTTTCCGTCTATAACGCTTGTGGCGTGTTATCTATCAATTAAAACAGACATACGTAATTAAACGTCTAAGGTTTTTACAACACGGTACGAAATGTAAATATTTCGTCTCACGTAGTGTATCGAAACGAGAAAGGCGCCGGGTGTCTGGGGTTTGTGTGATTACTGAAGCGTCCATATCAGCGTAATGTATTTCAAAAGGTTGTGAAACATCTAAGCCTGTTTCCACGGTCACAACTCATTTGCAATCTAATGAGTTTTGAGGATCTGGCATTGTGAACTTTGTTGTTGTGGCATGTAATCAGTTCAGTGATCAAAGGATCTCCATTGTATTTGTTGTGTCAAGTAATCAGTTCACTGATCAAAGGGGAGTGTCCTATGCATTTATTTTACGACGTGCACCTGCGAGTGTGAACTTTGTCAA
>NW_015555085.1:0-860 GCF_001515605.1 Sinocyclocheilus anshuiensis
GTACATAGATCGATTAATGGCACACGTCATTACGTCACCACGTGATGCCACTCGACGTCCCCTCCAGAATTTCACATATAAACATATAGTTCGTCTTCATTATGATGCCATATACAGTTTTGGGTGTTTCATTTTTAATTTTATGAAAGCTTCAAGTGCAGTTAATTATTTGTCATGCTATACGTGCAAACAGACGAGACTTTTTCATTAACTGTTCCCTCCTGGTGGAATGACCTGCCCAAATCAATCCGAGCAGCTGAGTCCTTAACCATCTTCAAGAAACGACTAAAAACACATCTGTTCCACGTTTATTTGACCCTCTAACTCTAGCACTTTCTATTCTATTTTAATTCTACTTTATATCTTTTTTTTTTATTTAAAAAAAAAAAACACTAGCTTTCTATTTTTTCTATTCTATCTACTTGTTTTTCTTTGTGTGTGTGTATATGTGTGTGTGTTATTTATTTATTTATATATATATATATATATCTCTTGCTACGTGTACTGCATTAGGCTAACCGAGACTTGTCATTTGCACTTATATATTGTTGCTCTTTTGTTAGTTTTGGCTGCTTTTATTGTCCTCATTTGTAAGATGCTTTGGATAAAAGCGTCTACTAAATGTAATGTATATGTAAATTTACTGAAAGCTTCAAGTGCAGCTAATTATTTGTCATGCTATATGTGCAAACAGATGACGGCGTTGTTGAAGCCATTCTTTTGTTTGCCGTCAAATGGTTGACCACTGCCTTGTGTATCCTGTCGCGAAATGCGGTGAAAAGTCCTACATGATGGTAATAATGTGATTAAACCAGTTAAACTCTGCGGACCCGGATACGGGTCCAAAATGACGTTAAAAA
>NW_015555085.1:978-1108 GCF_001515605.1 Sinocyclocheilus anshuiensis
CTTATATGGTATCAGCCCATATATGGGTTCATTTGAAAGCTTGGAGTGTCTTCTTTACAAAGAATAAAGAATACCATTCATAAAATATATTCATAAAGCAGTAAAATTAAGCTTAGAAATGTATTCGTCC
>NW_015555086.1:0-395 GCF_001515605.1 Sinocyclocheilus anshuiensis
ATGTGAGCAGACCTTGGCTTGGCAGGCATGACGTGAACAGGCTTTTGGGAAGTGTCATGTTCCTCCTCCACTACACCCACAGTGAATGGTGAGTCACTCATTTGCAGAGCAAAGTCTATATATTGTTCAAGTGACCAGTGTGGGGTATTGCGTGGCATTAACTGTGATATGTCATGAGATGGTCCAAAACGGAAAGTGTCCTTGAGAGCAACATCATTAAAGTTCACCTGATTACAAAGTTCACAAAAATCACTCACGTAATCCTCTATAGGCCTGTCACCTTGACGAAGGCAGAGGAGGCGTGAAACTGCTGGGTTCATTTTTGAGCGGTCGTGTATTCTGTAACGAATTCAGTCCACTGAAGGCGAGTTGAAGTGAGAACCCAAGTGCAGTTT
>NW_015555086.1:539-2942 GCF_001515605.1 Sinocyclocheilus anshuiensis
ACATGAACAGACTTGACTTGACGAGGCATGAACAGACTTGACTTGACGAGGCATGAACAGACTTGACGACAGCGGGTTACAACATCAATACACGACAAGGGCACAATGGGAACATGATGGCTACTTATAGCTGACAAGAGGGTCACATGACAAGAACAAACCAATGGGAAACAAGACACATGACTAAGACAACCAATCAGAACATGACACAAAGAACAGAGGAACCAATGGCATGAAGACAAGAGGGCAAGGGAAGCATGACACTAACAGCATGAAATAATTACAAAATAAAAGACATGGAAAACATGAACATGACACAAAAACAAAACCCAAATACCAAACCCCACATTACAATATATTATATTATATTATATTATATTATATTATATTATGTTATATTATATTATATTATATTATATCTGAAACCATAATTCTGATTGCTTAGAAAGGTTATAGCACAAAATTTACATAATTTTAGGTATAATCCCTATATATATATATATATACTATTTGCATTTGAAGGTTTCAATTAAACATATTTTAAACTTTTTACATTATATACTACAGTATGTAGCATTTGAAAAAAAAAAATTTAAATACTTTTTATAGATTTTTTTTATTATTATGGGATGTCTGCTACCCAAACATTGCAGGACAAGTTACCACTAAAATGTAACTTAGTTTGGTTTATCCCAAACGTATGAGCTGTAGTAATAGTTATTCTAGCAAACATCACAAACTACTTTTCAGTTGCAAAAATCCTGGCAGAACATCAGTGAAATGGCTTTATACACTCCGTCTCAACTTGAAGTGTGTTTATCGCTCTAACATTGTGTCCAAACCTTGGTGATTCATATAATACAAGTCAACAGCTACAATCTTTTTGACTCTCAAAGAGATAGTAACCATTGATCTGCATTATATGAATCACCAAGGACCACCGTTTCAGCTAAAAACATCTTTAATGCTCTACTGAAGAAAAAAAAGTCATCTGCATCTTGGATGGCTTGAGGGTGAGTAAATTAACAGCAAATTTTCATTTTTGGGTGGACTATCCCTTTAACATTTCTGGCCTCACCACTGGTATCCAGTACCTGGAATTTTGTGACCTGGGAGCTATATGGATCAAACCAGGGCTTAATTTGTGCCGGAACAAGCCGGATCTTGATCCGGCACTTCCGAATTTGTCCGAAATCTGATCCGGCACCTCATTTCACAGATCCCCTCCTCACGCGCCAATGAAAGACATTTGTGTTTGTGTCTTTCTCAGATGTTTACATTTAGTTAAGACATAACCGACTGTGCTTACGAGGATAATCGCCAGGAGGCCATTTTGACTCATTTTTTGTGTGTATTTGGCTGCGTAAGCGCAACAAGCTGCGAAAAGTAACTCAATTTGGTACTCGTGAGGCGGTGCGATATTCAAGGATTCAAGGATTCAAAGCGTTTATTGTCATATGCCCAGTGAGGAAAACAAGTTTCCCTGAGCAATGAAATTCTTACTTTGCTGTCCACAATGAGGGTAGGAGTGTGAACAGTCTGTGTTGGGGGTGGGTGGGGTCTTTAATGATGGATGCAGCTCTTCTGTGGACTCTGTGATGGCCTGCAGAAAGGGCAGTGGAGTCCTGATGATCTTCTCATCAGTCTTCACCACTCTCTGCAGACGTTTGCGGTCCCTCACTGTAGTGCTGCCATACCATGCAGTGATGCAGCTGGTCAAGACGCTCTCAACTACACAGCTGTAGAAGTTGTTGAGGATCTTAGGTGACATGCCAAACTTCCTCAGCCTCCTCAGGAAGTACAGCCGCTGTTGTGCCTTCTTAACCAGCTGGGTGGTGTTGAGTGTCCAGGTGAGGTCCTCGCTGATGTGGACCCCCAGGTATTTAAAGCTGCTCACCCTCTCCACTTCAAGCTCTCGGATGAACAGTGGCTGGTGAGTTTTCCTCAAGTCCACTATCATCTCCTTTGTCTTGTCCGTGTTGAGGGTGAGGTTGTTGTCCTCACACCATGTCACAAGACTGGCCACCTCCCTCCTGTAGGCCGCTTCATCCCCGCCAGTGATCCGTCCTATCACTGCGGTGTCATCAGCGAACTTCAGTATTATGTTGTCCTTGAGGGAGGCAACACAGTCATGTGTGAACAGTGTGTAGAGGATGGGACTGAGAACACACCCTTGTGGGGTGCCAATGTTTGTTGTGACAGTGTCTGAGGTCCTATTTCCAATCCTAACAGACTGCGGTCTGCCAGTCAGGAAGTCTAGGAGCCAGTCACAAAGTGTGGGGTGTAGTCCAAGTACAATCAGTTTTTGGGTGAGTTTGTGAGGAATGACCGTATTGAAGGCGGAGCTATAATCAATATAGAGCATCCTGATATAAGTGTCCTTATCTTCCAGGTGAGAAAGGG
>NW_015555087.1:0-858 GCF_001515605.1 Sinocyclocheilus anshuiensis
CGCTTTGGATAAAAGCCTCTGCTAAATGACTAAATGTAAATGTACATTAGCCTAAGTAGCGGCGGCCCAGCCCGCCGCTCCTTAAACGTGCACTAAGCGATTTTTGAAAAATGCTTTTGACCGCAGTGTCTGACCTAGTCCCAAAACACACTTGTAGCCAAACAGCAGTAAGGGGGCGTGCCTTGTACTGATAGAGAGAAGAGAGCGCTCAATTTGAGTGCACAGGACGGATATTAGCAGATCGACTATAGATAGAGAGGATAGAGAGAAGAAAGCGCTCAATTTGAGTGCACAGGACAGATATTAGCAGATCGACTACAGATAGAGAGAAATGGCAGATAAAAGAGGAAAATATCAGAGAAACAAAACATTAAAAAGAAGGGTTACGATCAGGCAAGAGGTAGGACCCGTGTAAAGATCGGAACAACTTTCCAGCAGTGGAGAGAGACTCAAGGAGCAGGAAGGGCTCAAATCGGACGCCAAGGTTGTGCTGTTTCTTTTTGATAGGTGAGTAACGTTGACTTTGCTTTGTTTCACACAACTTATTCGTGTTGACTTTTGTTTGAATATGCTTGCGTGTCATCTTCACTTGTTTCCGTGATCGTCATTGCCATGGTTGCGTACATACGTGTGGGGCGGAGATTTCAAAATAGGGGCGAGGTCCTGTTGGGGTATGGCCGTGTTTGTTTTGGTGCTTTCAATCAAAAAATGGTGCAAAAATCACTTAGTGCACCTTTAATTATTGCCGCCACTGCTTCAGGATCGGGTCAGGGCTGACGCACAATAATAATCTACCAGTCACCATTACTTTGTACCCACTACACGCTGTTCTGTTTTAACTAAACACACATGACGATG
>NW_015555087.1:1260-1358 GCF_001515605.1 Sinocyclocheilus anshuiensis
TTATTATTATTATTTCATCATTATTATAATTATTATAATTACTTACAGAGTTCTTACTTCTTACAGTTTATAAATGTGTGAATATCTGTCATTATGGT
>NW_015555088.1:0-2396 GCF_001515605.1 Sinocyclocheilus anshuiensis
TATCGATAAACACACACCTTGTCCTCTGTTTCTTGCTCTGCGCGGTTGCGCGGCTGCGGTCTGCGGATTGAAAAAGTTCGCGCTGAAAGATGGGGAGGAGCCGATCGAAGTCTGCCGCCGTTTTCAGATGAAATTTAGGGGACTGAGGCGATCACGAATTCGTGTACAGTTTATGGAGCTAAACGCAAAATTTTTAGGGGGGCTGAGTAGAAATTTTGAGGGGGCTAAAGCACCCCTAAAAATGGCCTAGCGACGCCATGACTCAGCTGCTGGAATGGTGGGCTATAGCCCCCCTAAAAATGGCCTAGCGGCTGCACGCAAACTCTGACCCATGCGTACAAACTCTTTTTCAAATTAATGAAGTAAAAACAATGATTTTAAGCTCCGTTTTCATGTCGATATAAACATTTACATTAAACATTGCAGATCTCATATGGAGATGAGGACTGAATTTATATAAGGGCATTACGCAGAACTTAAACCAAAATTATATGAATGTAGACATATTTGTAGTGGATGCGCTTGATCACTTTTCCTCTTTTATTGACAGCGAGGAGTGCTATAGCCAGGTGCACAATAACTCATCTTTAAACTGAACTGCAGATCTCATGTTATGAGAAAATATGTTTTTAGCGAGAACAGTGATCAATGATGCGCACTTACTTCGATTTTATGGCGGACACTGCTGGATTCAGTGGCCGAACGGTCCATTATCCAGTTTGAATAGAGGTCCAATGATAATATCTTACTGTACAACCGCAGCTGCACAGAGGTGTTGATGTCGTGTGAAGACATCTCCACAACATTATGAAAAAAATACCACTGTATTTGAAGGATACAACTTGAAGAAAATGGTAATTTGCATAAGTACCGCTGTATTTGAAGGCTACAGCTTGAAGAAAACGGTAAGATCTATACGTTTCCTTTTTAAAATACTTTGTTAGTTACGCGCCGAGTCAGACAATTGTAGGCTACACTGCAACAAACAGGTCTATCTGTCCACACTCAAAATAGATCAAATATATTCACCTTATCAGCAAAACGGCATAAATTTATTTTGATTTGAATTGTTTAAAACAATTGAAATAGGCTACTATTTGGCCAGTGTTAAAGAATGAGATCAACTCTATTCTAAAATATGTATCTGATAACTATTTTAAACAGTTTTTGTTTTTATTTTTGTTTTTATCTTGATATATTTATTCTAAAACATAACAAGGATATTGGATGATTTTTAGAAATAAAAATTAATGTATGGCACAAATGGCATTTATAGTCCGTATATCTCGTATTTCCTTAATGTCTTTTATCTTTGACGGTGTTAAACATGGTGTCACGTGGATGGGAATATGCATGGAAATGATATGCAGATTAGGTTATGCATAGTAAAACTAGGCATTGTAAGCTCCACATATGGTGATTTCGGGGAGGAGACGGGATGGAGATGCAAGTATGCACAATCTTCCCCTGACTGGGATTTATAAAGGGATTTTTGCTCAGGTTATGGCGTATGCATGGTTTTATAAATCTGAAAACTTTTGTGCGTATACGCAAAATCTAGCTTTTGAGCGTACGTACACTTTTAGGATGAAATCTACGGAGAGTTTTATAAATGAGGCCCCAGAGCTTCAGAAAGAATCTGATCAACCATTTCCTTGCATCCTATTTAAGTGGATGCTGGAGGCCAGCACAATGCATTTAGTTATCTAAATATATACACTGCTGAAAAAAAGTTTGGGATCAGTAAGATTTTTAATGTGTTTTAAAGAAGTCTCTTCTGCTCATCATGGCTGCATGTATTTGACCAAAAATACAGAAAAAACTGTAATATTGTGAAATATTATTGCAATTTAAAATAATGGTATGTGGTAGAAGTAGAAGCACATATTATGAATAGTCAGGAAATATATGAATACTCGTGAAATCACCATCATCATGTTGCACCCTTGCAAGACAGAAATGTCTGAAGGCCAATTATTTTTGTCAACAATGTATCATACTCTATGTTGAGGAACAAATCCAATTTCTTAAGATGCAACTGACGTTGGAGATTCATTTTGGATGATTTCTACACAAAGAGATATGACAGAAAGAAACTGTTATGAATCATCTCATTGGCCTAAATCCACATACTGTAGTTACTCAAAACCTTGTACTTATTAACTACAACAACGTAAGCATTTACAGTTGACATTTTATTTTTACTTTTACTTTTATTTTACTATTTTACATTAATTATATGTCAGTTAATATCTGGGCAATTAGAGACTTCCGCTGAACGTGTCACTACTGACACATAAAGATGATCAAATGTGCCGACTTGATTACACTTACTGTATATAAAGGATTTACTTGTATACAGTGGGTACGGAAAGTATTCAGACCCCCTTAAATTT
>NW_015555089.1:0-164 GCF_001515605.1 Sinocyclocheilus anshuiensis
ACCACAAGAATCTGGAGTATATCAAGAGTGCCAAGCGTCTTAACCGCCGACAAGCCCGTTGGGCATTGTTCTTCACACAATTCAATTTTACTGTCACTTATCGGCCTGGCAGCAAGAATGGTAAAGCAGACGCTCTTTCCCGACAATATGACCTCCCCACACAG
>NW_015555089.1:674-820 GCF_001515605.1 Sinocyclocheilus anshuiensis
CAGTCCACTACCCAAACTGCCCACCGCCATGGAAACCTCTCAAGCCCTCTTCCAGCACGTCTTCCGGATATATGGACTCCCAGAGGACATAGTCAGTGACTGAGGTACCCAATTCACGTCTCAGGTCTGGAAGGCATTCTGCAATC
>NW_015555090.1:0-615 GCF_001515605.1 Sinocyclocheilus anshuiensis
AAAATATCGAGATATAATTTTTTGTCAGTATCGCACACCCCTAGTGCAGTATGCATCAGATGGTCCCTGAATGTCTGTGGGCGTGTTGTATATAGCAGAGACCAGCTGAAATGCGTCCAGTGGCCACTGAAGCCTTGATAAATAAGCAACAACAAAAAAATCTTGTTCCTTGACTAGAGATGGGTACCGAAACCCGGTATTTAATCGGTCCCGGGGCTAAATTATCAAAGACCGGAGGAGTATCGATAAGCTCTGACGTTAACGGTTCTGCTATTGGTACTGGAAAAATTAATAAAACACACATACATTTATTATTGCTATATATACATTCTCTAGCAAATTCTATCTCACCAGAGTCGCCAGCTGTTTTTCAAACATTCTATGATGCATTTTTGCTATTCGCAATTCAGAAGCGAGATCGCGCTCACGCAGAGAAGCTTCAGCACGCGCAACATGAAAGCCCTGTTTAATTATGATAGAAGAGAGAACTAAACATTCAAACATCTGCTTACACTTTA
Organism: Sinocyclocheilus anshuiensis; assembly: GCF_001515605.1. NCBI lineage: Eukaryota > Metazoa > Chordata > Actinopteri > Cypriniformes > Cyprinidae > Sinocyclocheilus > Sinocyclocheilus anshuiensis. Next base: position 519 of record NW_015555090.1, read on the forward strand.
GCTGTTTTATTAAGCTAATTTTATTTTTTTTTATTTCGATTTTGGCTTCTAAGGATTATACAAAAGAAGACATGAGGTAAAGCTATTAAAAACTGCG
>NW_015555090.1:1121-1567 GCF_001515605.1 Sinocyclocheilus anshuiensis
GGCGCTTGGGCCATCAAAATGCAAATCTGCTCTTAATCTGAATAACGTTATAGCTTTAATAAGCATTAATCTATCAATACATACACTGAAAACTATGCAGTGTTCATTTACATTTGATTACTTTTAGATTTCTTTAGGCTATTACTTAGCTGAACAGTAATGTTAGTAGAACTTCATGGAAAAATGACAGCATTGTTTATTTCATTTCATTTGTATATTTGTTTTATTGTATTTGTCAGTTTGTTTTACTTTGTTTCTTTGTTAATGTTCTTACTGTATCTTATCTTATGTATAAAACACTAAAAATGCCTCCACACTGGTGCATTTACAAATTGATGTTTTATATTCATTTCATTAAATATTTATTTCACATTTCAGAATATAAAGCAATGTTAATTCATCTCTTAATTTGTCATATATATATATATATATATATATATATATAT
>NW_015555091.1:0-582 GCF_001515605.1 Sinocyclocheilus anshuiensis
ACAGCTTTATGAGAATTCTCGGCCGGAGTCCGACTGGATCCCGTGTATTTTCTCTCTCTCTCTCTTCCCCATCATACATCTATTAAAATAGTTCAGCTTTGGTTTTTAATGGCAAAGTGGTCATATTTCTTTTTGTTTCTTTATTAAGTTAATTTAGAAATATGTTTGGAACATTTTATGTTTGTTAAATTCAAGTTTTTGTATTTTTAAAGTAATGACCAAGCGGCCAGTGGCAGACAGTGAGTTAATCATAGCCTATGTTTGATCAATTTGGCCTTCTCAAATCATCACCACTTGACTAAAATAAAATCTATAGGCCTATATAAAATGCTTAAAAAAACAATGTTAGTTTAAATGGTTAACCTAGATAAATGTGTGCTATTAGGCGCGTATCCAATCGTTTGTGCAGAGAAGCTAAAGCGCGCTTTGCAGGACATGGAGTCGCCAGCACGATCACTGTGCTTTGCAGGACATGGAGGCGACAGTGCGATCACTTGCATTTTATTTTCAATAACAGCGGAAACTAAAAAATACGACGTCATTTTTGCTCATAAAGGTAAGAGTATACATCATTTGAAACTG
>NW_015555092.1:0-821 GCF_001515605.1 Sinocyclocheilus anshuiensis
TCACACACACACACTCTTACACTCTCTCTCACACACTCTCACACACACACACTCATACACTCTCTCTCACACTCTCACACACACACACACTCATACACTCTCTCTCACACACACACTCTCATACACTCACACACACACACACACTCTTACACTCTCTCACACTCACACACACACACACTCTTACACTCTCTCTCTCACACACTCTCTCATACACTCACACACACACACACTCTCACACAAACTCACTCTCTCTTACACACTCTCATACACTCTTACACTCTCTCTCTCACACACTCTCACACAAACTCACTCTCTCTTACACACTCTCATACACTCTTACACTCTCTCTCTCACACACTCTCACACAAACTCACTCTCTCTTACACACTCTCATACACTCTTACACTCTCTCTCTCACACACTCTCACACAAACTCACTCTCTCTTACACACTCTCATACACTCTTACACTCTCTCTCTCACACACCCTCACACACACACTCACACAAACTCACTCTCTTACACACTCTCATACACTCACACACACACACACACACTCTCACACTCTCTCTCTCACACACTCTCACACAACAGAAAATGTTCTGCATTTTTACAATAAAAAAAAAAAAAGTTTTACAAATTGGGACATCCCCAGATGGAGGTTTTTGGCGATTTAGTCAGGTTTTGTGCACTTTTGGGTAAGTAGGTACACACACACTTACACTCACAAACTCACACAAACTTAAACACTCTCTCTCACACACTCTCACACAAACTCACTCTCATACACTCACTCTCTCTTACACACTCTCATACACTCAC
>NW_015555093.1:0-1277 GCF_001515605.1 Sinocyclocheilus anshuiensis
TTTAATTAGAAATCTACCTGCTTCATGTAAACAGTCTGTCAAAATTTACTTCCACTGCAGTTGTAACGGAGCCGACGAGACGAGAGACGTGCGGATCCATTTGCAAAACTTTAATAGGAGACAGAGACGTGGTCATAAAACAGGCATGGCTCAGACAATGGCAAACAGGTATATTGAGGGCAAGACAGAAGAGTAATCGGGTCGAACAAGGGCAAACAGGTATAATGAGGGCAAGACAGAAGAGTAATCCAAAACGGGCGTGGTCGATAAGCGGCTAACAATATCCAGAGGGCTTGACATGAGGGGTAATCCAATAACACGAGCTAGAGTCCAGGCGAGGTGCAAACACAGTCCGAAACAGCAGGCAAAGGGTTAAGGGTTAACAAACAGGCAAAAATCAGGTACCAGGAAATCAGAAAACACGGCGAGACTAGAACTAGGAACTAGAAACTAACACAGGGGAAAAGAGCAGAGGACCAGAGGACCACCACAGCAGAGCAGACGGAGCCGGGACCCATGGCAGAGACTGGGGCCTAGAGAAAACAGAGACAGACAACACAGGCAATGCATTCCTGGTTTCAGGAACCAAGGCAGGGAGTTCAGAAACAGCTTCTTTGGCTGGGTTGAGACAGGGTAATAGTTCGTAAACGGCCTCCATAGCCGTGACAGGACGGACAGAGAGTTCACAGACGACCTCCTTGGCCGGAACAGAACAGGCAGAGAGTTCACAGACGGCCTCCCTGCCCGGAACAGAACAGGCAAAGAGTTCACAGACAGCCTCCATAGCTGCGACAGGACGGACAGAGAGTTCACAGACGGCCTCCTTGGCCGGAACAGAACAGGCAAAGAGTTCACAGGCGGCCTCCATAGCCGTGACAGGACGGACAGAGAGTTCACAGACGGCCTCCCTGGCTGGAACAGAACAGGCAAAGAGTTCACAGACGGCCTCCCTGGCCGGAACAGAACAGGCAAAGAGTTCACAGACGGCCTGGCCTCTATAGCTGTGACAGGATGAGCAGGGAGTTCGCAAACGGCCTTTATAGCCGTGACAGGACAGACAACGAGTTCCCTGACGACCTCCTTGGCCGGAACAGAACAGGCAGAGAGTTTACCGACGGCCTCCTTAGCCGTGACAGGACAGGCAGAGAGTTCACAAACGGCCTCCATAGCCGTGACAGGACGGGCAGAGAGTTTACAGACGGCCTCCTTGGCCGGAACAGAACGGGCAGAGGGTTCACAGGTGGGTACTACTGACACCTCTGGAGGTTCTGCAGCGG
>NW_015555094.1:0-495 GCF_001515605.1 Sinocyclocheilus anshuiensis
ACGTTGTCATTATGGTGTATTGTTTGTAGAATTGAGGAAAATAATGTAATCCATTTTGGAATAAGGCTGTAACATGCTATGAAAACTTTCCGGATGCACTGTATAAAGTGCTCCAGTGGTTAAGAGAATGTTTTTCCTTTGTCGTCTTGAAACATTGTGCCAATGTTTTGAGAATATTATATTGTCACCTCAACAACATCCTCAAAATATACTTAAAATGTTGCAGATTAAATGTTCTAGCTTTGTCACATTACAAGAACGTTTTATAAAAACATTACACAATCTCAAGTCTCAGTGATGTTCCTATAGCGTTCTCCTAATGTGACTGAGAGCATGTTCTTCCTTTGTTATCTTGAAACATTGTGCCCGTGTTTTATTGAGAACATTATCTGTTACGTCAACAACCTCCACAAAACATCTTTTAAAATGATGCAGAGTGCCAATGAAGACCATTATATAATCTGTTACATCAACAACATCCTCAAAACATCCTCA
>NW_015555095.1:0-1509 GCF_001515605.1 Sinocyclocheilus anshuiensis
TCCATGCATGCAAAATTCAGCCGTTCCAATAGGAATCCATGCATGCGAAATCCAGACGTTCCAACAGGAATCCATGCATGTGAAATCCAGTCGTTCCAATAGAAATTCATGCATGCAAAATCCAGCCGTTCCAATATGCGAAATAGGAATCCATGCATGCAAAATCCAGCTGTTCCAATAGGAATCCATGCATGCAGAATCCGGTCTTTCCAATAGGAATCCATGCATGCAAAATCCAGCCATTCCAATGTGCCAAATAGGAATCCATGCATGCAAAATCCAGTCATTCCAATAGGAGTGAGAGAGAGAGAAAGATTATTATTATTATTATAATTATTTTATTTTTTATATTTATTTTATTTATAAAAGGTTTTATTTTTGGTTTTGCCTCCAGATAAACAGCAGTATTGCTTAATCACTGATCATATCAAATGTTAAATATTAGCTTTTGGAATATTCAGGGTTTGTGCTCTAAAACATTTGGATTAAAAAGCACAAACACAGAGTTTTTAAATAGCATCACAAATGTTGACATCCTAATTCTAACAGAAACATGGTGTAGATCAGATGTGTCCACTCAGTGTCCTGCAAGTTACTCTAAAATCATAGTGCCCTCATGGAAACTCAACTGAGTGGTAGAGATTCTGGAGGTTTAGTCATATGGATAAAAAATGACCTTGCCCCTTTTACATCACCAGTACAGCAAGGCAAAAATCACCTTTGGTTAAAGTTGGATAAAAGCTTTGGAATTCTAGATAAAGACCTTTTTATCTGTGGAATTTACATTCCTCCATCAGATTCCCCATACTACGACGATGAAGTATTCCACACGTTACAGGAAGAAATTAATCAATATCAAACTCTGGGGAAAATTTTACTATGTGGAGATTTAAATGCTCGAACTGGCTCAGAATTAGACTATATTGATAATTCAGGAGATAAACATCTGTTCACACATATACCCCAAGGTCTCTTCAGTACTCTACCTAGAAGAAATAACCAGGATACTGGAGTCAATAGGCACGGGAAAGAGGTAGCCCACCTTTGTCAAACTTTAGGTCTTTATATGCTCAATGGTAGAATCAAAGGAGATTCCTGTGGACAATTTACATATAGCTCAGATCTCGGGAACAGTGTTGTAGATTATGCCATATCAAATATAAGCCCTTCCCATTTCAGTGCATTTACCGTCAAAGCCCAGTCACCCCTGTCTGATCACCGCCAGATCAATCTTCTCATTAAAGGGGAAAACAGCAAATCAAGGGAAATTCATAAAAAGCCAATTCATCTACATAAACTCAAAACACCATATAGATGGACTCGTAGTGCTGCTGAAACATATATTAAAGTATTGAAGTCAAATGAAATAGTCAATTCCATAACACTGTTTAACAATTCAACATATGATAATAATTGGAAATGTGTTAATATAATAACACATCCATTTGAATGACTGGATGTGTTAATCCAGTCATTCAAATAGGAATCCATGCATGCAAAATTCAGCCG
>NW_015555096.1:0-525 GCF_001515605.1 Sinocyclocheilus anshuiensis
ATCACCAAAGCCACCCTCTTTAGCCACCTGGCAAACTGCAGAATTAGCCCACACAAAAGAGTCATGTGTGCTTCCAGGTCATTTTGCCACAATGTCAGTGAACATCCCCTGGTGATCACACACTATTTGAACATTAATGGCTGGATAGCCCTTCCTGCAAATGTACAAGGGCTCATTTACCACAGGGCTTGACACTGGGATAAGGGTGCCATCGATGATGCCAATCACTCTGGGGATGTTGTCAATACTGTAGAACTGTTGATTTCTTCAGGAGTTTGGGGGGAAATCAGGATGTTCTTCATAAGCTGTAACAGCAAAGGTGTTACTGCTGTCACAGTTTTGCTGACTGAAGATTTGCTGAGCCCCAGGCCATCACCCACCACCTCCATAAAACTTCCAACAGCATAATAATGCAGTATAGCTAACAACTGCACCACTGGACTTAAGGCGTAGTTTCTTCTTGTTGCCCTCTGAAGATGCGGTTTCACAACCTGTAGTAGTTCAAGGATCTTGGCCCTTGGAAGC
>NW_015555097.1:0-522 GCF_001515605.1 Sinocyclocheilus anshuiensis
TACGGTCACTTCTCAAAGTGCGTACGTGTGATTCATAGAACGAACACGAACAGAAAACGTGCGTACGCCTCTCTTTTAAATGTGAAATCTATAAATTGCAATGATCTTGAAATTGTGCGCAGCTGAACAGTTTCATATCTCCGCCCTGTAAACAATGTCTAATTAATGTCCTTGACTTATAAAAGAGCACCTGACAATGTCCAAATCTTTTACAAGCGGCAAGAATGGCTTATATTTCCAAAAACCTGCAGCACTCGGGCAAACAAAAGTGCGTACGTCTGCTCAGACCCTGACGTGGCGCTAAGCTCTTTTCCACGTCAAAGACCGTTTTTATAAATATGAACATTGCCGGGGATTTTAGCGTACGCACACTCTACGATCAAATCTGTGCATACGCACGTTTCATAAATGAGGCCCCAGGAGAACAAACAACAGTCTGTCCTGTTTGTCTTAATCCTTGGATTTTAAGTGTGGCCCTCCAACTGTCTTTGGGCGCGCGCACGGCATCCAGTGCGTGAGGTG
>NW_015555098.1:0-518 GCF_001515605.1 Sinocyclocheilus anshuiensis
GTGTGTGTGTAATCCTTTAAAGGAGCATGTGGTTGCAAACACAGTCCTCTGTATATAGTTACAGTAAATGGTAGGGATACACCGAAATGAAAATTCTGGGCCGAAACCGAGAATTCTGGATGTGCTTGGCTGAAAACCGAAACCGAAAATGCTTTGTAAAAATAATTTATTTTATTAAATAATATAAAGTAATTTTGTAAGACTTTTTAATTTAACTCAACTTTAATGACACGGAATTTAAAAAACACAAGACAATAAAATAACCACACTTTTATTGAAAGAAAATTGGACAGAAAATATATTAATATTAAATATCAATGTATTATTTTTATTCAGTTCTATGCAACAGAATCAGACATAACTGTTGTTGTTGTTTTTGACTAATTATCCAAATAATGTACAGTCCTGCAAACGGTTTTTCCTTTCTCAAAATGCAGCGGAGGTGGTACCATCCTGATCATGTGCACACAATGCCACCCTTCAAGTGGCTGAAACAAACACTTTTTACACGCAACATA
>NW_015555099.1:0-2763 GCF_001515605.1 Sinocyclocheilus anshuiensis
AATGAATAAAAATACATTTAGTTACCCTTTTCCTCTCTGTGGGAGCACACGCACAGATCTCCGATTCCTCTAACCAAGTTTCAAACTGTATCAGCCGTTATGATTTCGATCAGATGCGTTGGCTGTATCGGTTGATAAGCCAACGTGATTTCGACGTTGAATCGATGTTTTATTTTCGGCGAAATAACGTTCTGATGTTCCGACCAAATAGTGAACGTTGATTCAACATCGAAATTTGATGGACGACCGATACTGACCTTTACAACCAAAAATCGACATTGAATCAATGTCTGCTTGCTATCTGGGGAATGTCCAACATAAAACCAACTTTACCGCACTCCGGGCCAGCTGCAGCATTCCTATCTGTTTGAGCCTGGCGCATACTATTTCGACTCACGCTTTGACGAGCTGTGCCGCAAACTGTTCAAACCCGATCTTCAGACCATTATTGACTTCACTCTACGCCGCTGCAGTTTAATGACCAACAACATTCTGAGGATTCAAGGAACTACCAGTGCTATCCTGCACGAATTAAGAGACGTTAAAGAAGTACCTCCTTTATCAGCTATATCGGACTCGCGGGGACCGGCGAAGATTACATCGACCTAAATAACACGGTGCGCTGCAAGAAATCAGGGAAAAGCTGCTGTACGAGTCCTACAAGAAAGTTGTTTACGACGCCGTGGATCTCTGGCAAAGCAGTGTGCACGTCCCCGTAGTGTGACCGTGACAACATGGGGCCTGTGTGTAGCGGAAATAATTTTTTCAGAGATGTCGTGTTTATGCCACATTATACAGAGCAAATGATTGAAATGATGCTTGCGGCTATCGAGCACGCATGTGAACCTGAGAAAGACTGCGAGGGGCAAATGAGATGTATAAAAAAATCTCAAGAAACAAATGGATGTTATGAGAAGAGCGACAGATTCATGGGATGTATTGATTGACGTGTGTTAACAGCTGATCCACCCTCTGTAATGCTCAGAAAAATTCTAGATGAGATATCAGCAGCCGGTGAGGGGTTAGGGGTTAGTGAGGTCCTGTGTATGTGTACATATGTAACTGATGTGTGAAACTTGTTTCAAAAAATGAGAAAAACAAGGTTTGCGAAATGGTTGAAATTCTAGTCGACTACATACTGATCACTGCTATATGGTCTGTGTAAATTGTCTTTAATGGCTAGACAGTCTGTAACATCATTCTATCAGTTTTTATTATTATTACTTCTATCGTACCTTCATTATGTAACCATTTTGAATTCTATGCTTTTACTGTCACTATGTAACTAATTTGAATTCTATTCTTGTCATTATGTATCCAATTTGAAAACTATTCTTGTCACTATGTATCCATTTTGAAATATATTTTTTATTATCTCTATATTATTATTTTTTTTAATAAAAGACTGAAACATGACACTTGTACGCGTTATTCTTTTGTGGAGAGTTGAAACGTCAATATGTCTGAGCTCATGAAAAAGGTTTATTACACACTGGCCAACCCCGGTTCTTTAGTAGGTAAAAAACGGTTAAAAGATGCCGTCTTAAAGGATAGCAGCGTCCGTCTGAGTGATAAACAGGTTTTAGACTGGCTGGAGGGGTAGGATGCGTGAACATTACACAGAACAGCCCCTATAAACTACAAACGTAATAGGGTCGTGGTGTATGAGGTGGATGTACAGTTCCAAGCGGGTCCTTGTCAACATGACGACATACTCCAAGGAAAATGATATTAATAAATATTTGTTGACCTGTATCGACATATTTAATAAGTATGCGTGGGCTCGAACACTAAAGAATAAGAGCGGGGTCGAGGTTACTAAAGCTTTCAAGTCTATCCTCGAAAAGGGGCGCGTTCCAAAGAAATTGCAGACAGATAGGGGATGGAATTTTTTAACAAACATTTTCAAGAGTTGATGGAAAAAGCACGACGTTCATAATTTTTCTGCGGCTACTGATTTGAAGGCCAGTGTCGAGGAACATTTTAATAGAATGTTAAAAAGTCAAATGTGGAGATTTTTACAAGTTACAAATTCACAGAGATACATAGATGTTTTGCAAGATATTATGCAGGGGTACAACTCCAGCTACCATCGGAGTATTAAGATGAGACAGATGGAAGTCGACAAAGAAAATGAAGGTACTGTGTTTCAAAACTTGTACGGTGGTATGAAGAAGAACTAACATCCCGTATTTAAATATAAAGCTGGGGATGTGGTCAGGATTTCTAAAGTGCGAGGATCGTTTGCCAAGCGTTATGAACAGAACTACACCGAAGAATCTCCGTGTGTATCCCGCATAATCCTCCCGTATACAGGCTGTCTGATTATGACGGTGATGTCATTGTCAGTGTTTTACGAAGAAGAGTTACAAAAAATAATCGTGAGCAAAAACAAAGCGTTTAAAGTGGAAAAAATTTTAGGGGAGAAAAACAGGGCTGATCTACACTAGTTTTAGTGAAATTGCTAGGTTGGCATTCGAAATTTAATGGCTATATAGACAAAAAAGCTTTGTTGGACTTGCAAAAGGCTTAAAACACACAAGTCTTTACCAGAAGAGATCATTCGAGTAAAGGTTTACCACGGACGACCACGGTTTCTACGTCACATTGCCGTGCAATGCTTCTTTGTCAGTTTATCCTGAAAATCGCATATCTAGTTATACGACCACTTTAGCGAAAACTATAAACCTGAAAGGAGAGTGGCAAGTAGGCCTTGCGGAAATTTAAAGGGGTCATATGATGCGATTTCAAGTTTTCCTTTCT
>NW_015555100.1:0-2010 GCF_001515605.1 Sinocyclocheilus anshuiensis
ATGACGTCCAATTTTCCATGATCTAATGCATGTGTCATAAAGTTAAGAATAAAAGCGCAAATTGAAAGTACAGTTATTTGTCCTGCTGCACCTGAAGTGCGCCCTTGGGTTTTATGTGTTATAGCAATATGAGCAATATCTTTGGACCTCTTCGACTGATTATGGTAACTTTCATGTGGTACAGCTCTATGAACGAAATATTTCAATCTGATTGACAGATTATGGTAAATTTGGGCTCTTTTTAATTGGGAGAATTTTCTGAAAATAATGCTGTGCGGTTTTACAAGATCTATGCATGTTTGGTGAAGTTACAAGCTAAAACGGCACAGGACTGCAACCTCTGATTTTTTTTTTTGATAAGCTACATGACCTAATTCTTTTTTATGTGTTATAGCTTTATGAGAGCTATAACACATATATCTTTAGATCTAAACGATGAATTATGGTGAGTTTGGGCACTTTGTAATCGGGAGAATTTTCTGCAAATAGTGACCTGTCGTTTTCTATGAGATATGCATGTTTCATGAAGTTATGCGTGAAAATGCTACATGACAGCTACCTTTTTTTTTGCCTAAACTACATGCTGCCTGTGCAGTTTTATCTGTGTTATAAATTCATGAGGAAAATATTTAGATAAAAATTACAGATTATAGTGGTTTTGGGCTCTTTTTAATCAAAGAATCTGCTCTAAATGATGGTACATAATTTTCCACGATCTGATCATGTTTTATGAAGTTACAAGTAAAACGGTGACATCAATATATTATTTTCATATGGGTCTGGGGGTGACTTGTACAAAAACTCACTCCAGATTATTCAAAGCCCTAAACAATTATGCTTGTTTTAGTCTACTTGATGAGACCTTTCAAATTACATATGACACATGACTATCCGAGCTGTATGATATTTTTGACACATTAGAGTACATGGCACAAAAAAAACGTATTTTGTAAATTATGATTTTTTTTTTGTCATTTATCAGCAAATAACTCGGCACTACTTTGGAGTTACTTAGGAGCTTTCAAATGATATCCATTTTTCGTTGATCAAGGCAGTTGTTTGAAAAATATGATTAGTAATATTGTTGCGGAGGGGGGGCGTACCGCCCGCGGTACACTTCAGTTTAGAGACCTGAATTTTAACGCGTTAAACACGTGTATTTCACGCGTAAACAACACGTATTTAACGCGTTAAATACGTGTCGTTTACGCGTGAAAAATCAGCGCGTTAAATACGTGTATTCAACATGTTAAATACGAGTGAAATACACGTGAAATACGTGTTAAATACGCGTGAAGTATGCGTTTAAAATCAGTTTGAACGGGTCAGTGTCATTGGCTGCTGAGGACTTGGGTCAAACCACTTCTGTGAGCTTAAGGGGGTGTACCATTACTACTATAGACTAGGCAACCACCATTTAACATGCAATAGATCAGCTTATTCTTATTATTAAAAAATATATATATATTCTTTTTCTTTTTTCTTTTCCTTCTTTTGTTTTGTATAGCCTGTAGAAATAATATAATGAAATTGCAGTTTTATGAAAAATTTGATAAAAAATAAAATTGCCTCGTTTTTCTCCACTCATGCCTTTTTCTAAATAAACACATTAGTGGACATTCTAGCTTTATCAGTGATCAAACTTAAGTTAACATCTAAGCATTAACATTTGTCTGGGGAAATCAGTTACAATGGAGGTAAGCAATCAATGCAGGTATAAGATACAGACCATTGCAATCAATATTTGTCTTTGGAAAACAATCAATATCTTTGTAATCAACAGCTTTTATTGTGCTTACATTTACAGCTATCGCCAGCAGGTGGCACTTATTGAAACCTCTTTTTGTGCAGTGATTCTGCACTTTTTGTTCAGCGATTATGCACTCATCAGACAAACAGTAATTAGGCACACAGGTGATGTTATAATGGCGCTTTTCCACTGCGTGGTACTACTCGGCACAGCTTGGCTCGGCTCGGTTTGCATTTCCACTGCAGTTTAGTATCGCTTTA
>NW_015555101.1:0-514 GCF_001515605.1 Sinocyclocheilus anshuiensis
CACTTATCCTCAATTATGTTTAATTAGCAATTAAGTGCTTTTTACATTTCTTATGTATAGCTTTTTATTCCAAAAAGTGAATATTTATACAAATGATATAAAAAATTCTGTATGACATTGCTTCTTGTCCACATATCCACAGATACTTATGAAGAAATCATAAAAATAAGTTGTTCTAGCATGAATTCACCACTAGGAGTCTCTAGACCAACACAAAAGAACGCATTTTTAAACATTGCTATATTTTGGGCTAATTTAACTAACATAAACAATATTTGTAATTTTTTATTTTGGAGTTGTAATATTTAGTTTTATAGTTTAATATATAGAATAAAAAGTGTTTTTACGCTCTTTAATTTGTACTGAGATAATTCGGCAGTAGTGGCATATGAATCAATGATATTTTCCTCTTTAATATTTGCAGCAAGAAAGCTCAAAAGACAAAGGCGAGCACACTTTATTATTATTTATTTATTTATTTATTTTAATTTTTTTAGCCTAAATGTTTTTGCAG
>NW_015555102.1:0-2073 GCF_001515605.1 Sinocyclocheilus anshuiensis
TTAGGAATTTAGTTTTTAAAGAGCCTGTAGGGTTAAAGTTTTGGGGAAAAGTGTTCAATGATTTTGATAAGAGAATGTTATGGAAAAATGTAAGGAAATGGTATATGGATGCAAAAATTGAAAATTTGGACTTTTGTATAAGACATAATATAATTTTCTCAGAATTAAAACTGCATAAGATGGGATTAACTGAAAATGCTTTGTGTAAAGTTTGTTTAATAAAGGAGGAAGGGATTTTACATATGTTTCTAATATGTACAGAGTTACAGTCTTTTAAATCTAAAATGAAAACTGTAGTAAAAGAATTGTTGGGGGACAAAGGGGATGAAATGGAGAAAGAGCAGAAATGGAATTGTATTTTTTTATTTGGTGTCAAGATAGAATGTTAAAAGCAGAGTGTGATAAATATATTTTTATCTGTGGCAAGGTATGTAATATGGTGTAGAAGGAATTTAGTTAGAGGGAAAAGTAGAAAACTGGATTTGTGGATAAGTTTTAAAATGAAAATTAAAGAGTATATAAAGACATTAGAGGAGTATTTTAATAGGGAAGGGAAGATGCATTTATTGAATAAATTGATAGGGAAAAATAATCCTTTTATTAATAATACACTGAATGGATTAAAAGTGAATTTATAAAAACTGATGTGTAATGTTGTATGATGTTGATGTGTTATAATTGTATTATATTTGAATGCATTATTGTATAAATAAAAAAATAAAAAATAAAAAATAAAAAAAAGTCTGTGCCCGATCTCGTCTGATCTCGGAAGCTAAGCAGGGTTGGGCCTGGTTAGTACTTGGATGGGAGACCACCTGGGAATACCAGGTGCTGTAAGCTTTGGCGTATTCTTTACTAGTTATATAATACACTGTCCTGTAGAGTGGCTGATCTTTAAATAGCCCATCTAATACACTGGCCTATAGAGTGGCTGATCTTTAAATAGCTCACTCTTTGTGGCAGTCCTTGCTTACGGCCATACCACCCTGAGGGCGCTAGAGAGTCACACTACACAGGAAGTGTGTTGGCTGCAGTAGGGAGAGGAAGGCTCTCCCACATCTCTGTTTGTTTAGTTTGTTTTGGAGTTTTTGTATATTTGTAATTTGGACTTTATAGTTTTTTGTTTTGGTGTGTAAACAACCTAACAGCAGCTTAGTGCTGTCTGGAAGGTGTTTTTTTGTTTTGTCTTGTTCATTTTTGTTTTTTCATTTTTTTTTGTTTTGTTTTTTTTTTGGACGGACCCACCGTTAAAGACTTGGAAATGGCAGGAGAGACAGGAAAGGAAAACAACAATGGACTGGATTACCGACAACGAGCTGGAAACAGAAAGGATGGAGAAATGAGGAAAAGTCTGGGGGAAAGGAAATATTTAAAAGAGGCAACAGTGATTGTGGAAGTGGATAAAGTGAATGGCGTAAGAGCAGATGATGTAATCAAAGCAGTATCAGAGAAGATTGGAGGAGGCAAAATTATGGCGGTGAGACTGAGACAAGGAAAAGAATACGAAGTAACATTGGAGAAGGAGGAAACGTGTGAGGAACTGATGGATGGACTCACAATAAAAGGAACTAACTGCGAGATAAAAAAATTGCAAAACAGAGAATATGTTGTTTCTTTTATGCATTTGCCCGTCTACCTGGAAGATGAACAAATTTGAGAGAAATTGGAGTGTTGGGGGGTTTTCCCCATTTCAAAAATCAAAAGGAGGCTTTACACGGGCACTGATATTGAAGATGGCACAAGGTATGTCAAAGTGAGGTTCCCCAGAGAGGTGGTGTCCCTCCCGTACAGCACGAAGATGGAGACAGCAGAAGGGCAGCAGTATTGCAGGGTGATGCACAGCTGCCAGGTGAAAACCTGTAGGTTGTGCATGAGCCCCAAGCATCTGCTGAAAGATTGCCCAGATTTTAAATGTTATAAGTGCGGGGAAAAGGGACACTTTGCACGGGACTGCAATACTGTCAAGTGCCCGGACTGCCATGAGTTTTAAATTAGATGTGAGTGTTGGATGGAAGAGGGGGAAGGAGTTGGAGAAGACCAGGTGGACGGGCAGATGCATGAAAGGAACAACAA
>NW_015555103.1:0-682 GCF_001515605.1 Sinocyclocheilus anshuiensis
TAGTACAAATTAATTTTTTATTAATACTAATTTCATATGATTGGTTGCGTATTTGTCTTATTCTACTTCTTATTATATTTAAAATTAAAAAAAAGAAATTTTAAAAAGCTTTTAAACATAATTTTTTGAATTTGACATAGACGAAAATGTATTTTTACATAGGTAAAACGAAAATACCCCTGTAAATCACTTTAAGGAGTCAAATATCACCTCATATTAGGAAGGCTAATTTTTTATCAGAATTTTGGATTATTGATCAGAAGTTGCTCCTAAATTTTTTAAATTAGGAGGACAAGCTCTCCTAAAAAGAAAAGTAAGCATAGAGCCATGTGTATCAGTATATTAAATCCTGCATGAGGTCTTAAAGAGACAGCAGCCTAAATAAACCTGCTGCTCTCTTTCATTATACACTGAAGACTAACCAGTGTTACTTTACAGTTGAATAGATTATAGTTAGACCTAACTGAAAACATTTATTGTTATTGTTTTTGTTTGTGCTATTGATAGTCATTAATTAATTTGTTCTTATTTAATTATTTACTATTTACTTGTCTTTTTTAGTTAAAATAAATTCAATTCTGAGTGCACATGATTCTTTGGTGGGCAGGGGGCGTGGTCCATGAGAAATAGTCCTGCCACCACAGCTGGAAAAAATCCTAGGAAACACTGCATACATTTAATA
>NW_015555103.1:712-885 GCF_001515605.1 Sinocyclocheilus anshuiensis
CAATCCTAGGAAACACTGCATGCATTTAATAAAATTAGAAAAATGCATTTACAAAGGTAAAAAGAAAATGCCCCTCAAATCACTTTGAGTCAAATGTTTAATTGAGTCAGAATTTTTTATTATTGGTTAGAAGGTGCTCCTAATTTTTTTTAATTAGGAGGACAAGCGCTCCT
>NW_015555104.1:0-204 GCF_001515605.1 Sinocyclocheilus anshuiensis
GACTATAAATTGTTTTTAACGTGCACAGTAACTGAAATTGTTAAAAGAAAAAACTGTTAAAAGAAAGGCTCAAATGTTACACAGATATAATACACTACGCATCAATTTCTCTTCCCTTTGTGCTTTAAAGTTTTTAACACGAAGCGCTTACAATGTGCGCATCCGGTGTGCAGAATGATGCGCTTGAAGCAACACGTCATTCTG
>NW_015555104.1:402-877 GCF_001515605.1 Sinocyclocheilus anshuiensis
CTTATATATAAATACATTCATGAATGTTTTTAATGAATGGATTTTATAATAATACAAATAGCAATGTGTAACATTTGACCATATTTAGTGCAACACATTTATTTGTTCCCCACATAGTATTGTTTTTTCACTAAATGTTTGGTTTTCTAAAATTATTGTGCACTGATTTTTCTAGAATAACTTTTGCTACCGAATTATCCACTAACCTAGTTTATGATACATTTTTGTCATAGATTATAAATATACATAGGCCTATATTTTTTCATATTTATTGTTTATTTTATTTTTCTTTATAATGAAGTAATCTGTATAGTAGATTGTGAAAGAATGATTATCAGTTCCACACACAGAGATATATAAATTCTACATTTATTTAAATGGGGGTATATTTAAATGAGGGAAAAAAACTTCACTGGTATCGGATCGGTACCGGCCAATACTGAACCCTAGGTATCGGAATCGGTATCGGAGGCGA
>NW_015555105.1:0-948 GCF_001515605.1 Sinocyclocheilus anshuiensis
TGTGTGTGTAAACATACCTGGTAATAAAGCTCTTCTGATTCTGATTCTGATTCTGATTAATTTCCAGCGATATCGTCGACTTGATTGCACAGACATTATTTAAACTGAACTGAGCTGGATGATGACATCACTGAATTCAATGATGAACTGCCTTTAACTGAAAATTGAGTACATCACTGAATTCAATGATGAACTGCCTTTAACTGAAAATTGAGTGTTTACCATTGTAATTTTGCATTACAGTTTTTCTGAATTGCTAAAACACTAAACCCCAATCTCTGAACCAACTTCTCACTAGCTTAAACCAATTTGTTGAATAAAGCACTCTTTCTGCTAAACCTTAAACACATTCAGGCAGTCAGGCTCTATTTGCAAATCTCATGCACTCTTTTTGCAAAACTCTAAACACATTCTTATTCACTTAAACACTTATCACACTGTGATGCAAAATGCTAAACACAAGTGGCAAAAGTTAAACGCAACTAAAGCACAGTTGTCATCATTTACACACAACAATTCAAAATTGTTCACACTTGTTTCTAATGATGTGAATATGACATAAATAGAGGGGTGCAGATACAGTAAAATTCAGCAATAAGCTGAAAGAAAACTTTACTTTCATTACACTACTGTAAAGGATCTTACAGTAGATGAAAAGCACTACAAGAGAAAAGTTCAAAGACCAAACAACTGAATATACAGTAAACACACATTGGAATATACTGTCGGTTACTTTACAGAAATAAATAAATAAATAATGAATGAATAAATAAATAATTAGTTTTTCTCGATTGCTAACACACTATAACTGATTCGTTTGGCACAATTTTCCAAACCATTCAGACAGTTCCTAAACAAAGACACGTTTCTCAAAACTTTTAACACATAACACATTTTTTCAGGCACGCTCCAATTTGCTCAGTGTTTTCAGCTAAACTCTACACAAGA
>NW_015555106.1:0-1334 GCF_001515605.1 Sinocyclocheilus anshuiensis
TGGGATTATCAGAGATGGATTTATTAATATTTTATTTTGAATTAATGAATTATGATATTAATTATAGACATTTTTACATTATTCAATTATTATATCAACCATAGGCTTAGGCTACCGGACTGTAGGCTATTGCACGCAATGTAGACAGCATTCAAATCAAATTTATCATGAATAAATGTTACATAAAGTACATAAAATAAAATAGGCTTACAAGAAAACATTTTTATTCATCCCCCAGTTTTGTAGCTGTGTCCATTAACCGATCGTCTTTTTCCATAATATTTGTATATTATTATTATCATCATCATCATCATCATCATTATTATTAGCCAATTATTATATTTTTATATTCGTTTTTTCCCCTTCATTTCGATCTCTTTACATAACGATCTGATTAATTTAGTAAATAAGCCTACTATAGCCTTTAGTAAATATAGCCCTAACAAGTTAATATAATAATAATAATAATAATAATAATGTTTTTTCCATCTCTGATAATACTGTGTTACTATGGTCATGCAGGTTTGTATACGCATTAAACTCGTGGCCACGAGAAAAATATGTCGTTCCCTCAACATAAGAAGTCATGGCCACGAGAAATGAATGTCATTCCCTCAACAAAGAATCTCGAGGCCACGACATAAGGATGTCGTTACCTCGACAAAATGATCTCGTGGCCACGACATACTATCACGTTCCCACGAGTTAATATGACATGGCCACAACAAAATTAAAGGGTTAGTTCACCCAAAAATGAAAATTAGGCCATAAATTACTCACCCTCAAGGCATCCTAGGTGTGTTCAAACCAATCCAGAGAGTGCCTTTTTATTGTGCATGACCATGTAATGGAAAGACTTATTCATTACGATTGGAATCAGCTATTTCTCAATTATTAGTAATTAAACAATACTTATCAGCTCTTTTAAGCTGCTGTTGCATAAGTTGATGCTTTACACTATGTTTAAAGTTTGGAACATTAGGTCTTCATTTATGTCATGCTGTGTTTAAGCATTTGTAAAAAAGAAAAGAAAGATTCATGATTTTGGTATAGGGTAAGCTTGTGTGAAAAGAAAATGTAAGCATTTTAGAAACTTAAAAATTAAATGACTGAATATTGTGTGAAAACAACATGAATTGTGTTAATGGTATGGTCACAACAGACAGATGTTGTGCTAATTGTGTGTAGTTTTGAAAATGTGACTACAGAATGGACAAAGGGATGTTAGCAAATGAAAACTGTAATGTGACCAGATTGGACAAAGGGATGTTAGCAATTGAAAAAAAAAGTGTAACTAATCACTTTATATTACATTTATATTTATATTAAAGCTA
>NW_015555107.1:0-525 GCF_001515605.1 Sinocyclocheilus anshuiensis
TGTCTTTATGCATTTCAAACAACAAATCATTTCACATGTTAGAAATATATTTCATGTGGGCTAGCTTTAGACTTATTGTATAAACCAACTTTCTCTACTAAAGAAGTTTTTCAACATATGTGGGCTTGCATTCTCTTCATTTTTTTAGTTGCTCTAACATAGTGTTACTGTTCACAGAAACACTAAACTAAGCATCTTGTGCTTAGAAGCTCTAACATAACTTAATGAGCATAAAACTCTTCACACATTAAAATCCGTCTTCCTCCATTGCAAATAACATTTCATTTCCTGCTGTAGAAATATCTTTCATGTGAGCTAGCGTTACTCTTATCATTGCAAAAACCAACTTTCTCTTAAAGAGATAGAAGGTTTTCAGCATATGTGGGCTTGCATCCCTTCATTTGCTTAGTTGCTCTAACATAGTGTAACTGATTATAGAAGTTCTAAACTAATCTTCCTGTGCTTAGAAGCTCTAAGAATACTTCAGGAGCATAAAACTCCTAACACATTAAAATCTGTCTTTAT
>NW_015555108.1:0-510 GCF_001515605.1 Sinocyclocheilus anshuiensis
CCCCTAGAGGACGCAGTTCGAAGTTCCCTTGAAAGGGAACCACAATTTTCTGTTTCAAACTTTCACATAGCATCTTTAAAATAACATTAAAAATTCAAATCCAGATTTTGATTTTCAAAGATTTATTATAAAATTGTATAATTTATTCCCCAAAATGCAATAAATCCATGACAAGGTTTTTTTTTTTTTCCAAAATGTAATAAATCCATTGAATCAATATAAAAGTTATTTTTCATATTGAAACTGTTGAAAATACACAACATAGTAAGTTGATATAAAAGTTATTTTTCATATTGAAACTGTTGAAAATACACAAAGTAAATTGATCCACATATGACAGCCTATGAACTTGGTCAATACTAATCTTATATGCAGGCACTGGACTAAAAATACATTCAATCAGTCATCGCTCCCAAAATGAATTCAAAGTGTCATCTTGTTAATGCTATAAATTAATTACAACATTAAAAGAAAATTTCATCATGAACATACATGAACAACATCACATTA
>NW_015555109.1:0-772 GCF_001515605.1 Sinocyclocheilus anshuiensis
GGCTAAAATCGTGCAGTGTGAACTCGGCATAAATTGCAAGCAGATGAAAACTTATACTTCGTGCTGGATGCGCTCATCTAAACAATAAGACATCCGTGTTGGAAAAAAGCACACCTGTCCAGAGGTGAGACCAGTGACAAGAACACAATGGAAATAACATTGCTTGAAAAACATATAAAGCTCAGACACAAGTGACAGTAAATGATTAGTGCTGAAATGAGCAAAGTATAAAACATTGACAAATTACACTGAATGTTTAGCAGTGATTAAATGTTCATGGGCATCCAGAGAATGTGACGGTAACAGCACCAGAAGCATTGAATTTCATGATCACATTACCTTACGTGAACTACAGACCTCAGAATGTGTTTATGAGTGTCAGGACTAATATGACTAATCAGCTCTCTTCTGGAAACTTTCACAGAATGCACAGATCTTCTTCGGAAACTTGGGCATGGAGGGCCATCAGCGATTGACACCTTAGAGAACATCTTAGATCATGCCTGGTTTAGAGACCTCTCCACAGTGAATGAAGGAGAAGGAAACTGAAAAAAAGCAAGCATAAGAAAAGAGATGTTCTTTTGATCGATTCTGGCCTTTTAAATCAGAAAGAGCTCTTTTCAATTCAAAACAGAAGCTTATTTTCATGCTCTCATTGTTTGACTGGTAGACGTTCCCGTTGGGCAGCAGCTCTCAGCCACGCTTCACTCCTTTAACCCGGGATCGTCTCTCTTCCAGCCCTGCAGCTGAGCCTCAGGTGAGATGTTAGTAC
>NW_015555110.1:0-273 GCF_001515605.1 Sinocyclocheilus anshuiensis
CGGTGGTCTCTTACATCAACCACCAGGGAGTTCTGCGTTCGCGCCTCTTGTACAAGCTGGCGCACCAGATACTTGTGTTGTCCCAGGGCAAGCCACGTTGTAGGTTGTGTATTCCTCCCTGCAAAAAGCCTCTCGCTGAGAGCAGTTCACATTCCTGGGGATCTCAATATGGGAGCAGACATCCTGTCGAGGCAGGGGCTGAGGCCCGGGGAATGGATGCTTCACCCCGAGGTGGTGAAGCAGATATGGAGAGTGTTTGGCCAGGCTCAGGTG
>NW_015555110.1:382-590 GCF_001515605.1 Sinocyclocheilus anshuiensis
CTGGATTCCATTGTACTGACGTGGCCGAGGCTTCGTCTGTACACCTTTCCTCCGATTTTGCTGCTCCCGGGAGTTCTGGAGAGAGTGCGCCGGGACGGGGTCTGTTGTTAGTAACCCCGTTCTGGCCAGGCCGAGTTGGGTCTCAGGCCTGATTTCTCTCCTTGACGGCGCTCTATGGGAGATTCCCATCAGGAGAGATCTCCTCTCA
>NW_015555111.1:0-125 GCF_001515605.1 Sinocyclocheilus anshuiensis
AATCACAGGAATAAATTACATTTTAAAATATATTCAAATAGGAATCAATTATCTTAAATAATAAAAATATTTCACAATATTACTGCTTTTGCTGTATTTTGGATCAAATAAATGCAGGCTTGGTG
>NW_015555111.1:156-902 GCF_001515605.1 Sinocyclocheilus anshuiensis
ATGAGCAGAAGAGACTTCTTTAAAAAACATAAAAAATCTTACTGATCAAAACCTTTTGACTGGTAGTGTAGGCCTATTAAAACACATTTTCTAAAGCGCCTAAATGTCAAAATTAGTACAATATATTTGTTGAAAAATTCGAATACTGAGCACACTATTGCATTATTAGGCTGTGACTGATATTATTTTTGTGTTGCTGTCTGCTCTAGCTCCCGCCCTCCCTGTACAATAAATCCACGTGAATATCTGTCTCTGCTAAATTTTTAATGTAATTTTACAATCGATATAGGTTGTTTGCGCATGACGTCACTGATGACGCGCGAAATGCAGCTGGAGGGCAGGAAGTGATTTTTCTCTCCATAGGAATCACTAGCAGAAACTCAAAATGCCTGTGTTTTGTGTTGTTTATGGATGCTCGAATTGGCCAAACCGAGAAACCACAAGGAGCTTTTATCGTGTACCAAAATGTGTTGTTCATGCACTCTTAAAAACAAAGGTGCTTAGAAGGTTCTTCACAGCGATGCCATAGAAGAACCATTCAGTCAAAGAACCGTCTCTTTCTTACCTTTTTATAATCTGAAGAACCTTCTTTCGCCTCGAGGAAGCTTTTGTGAAACAGAAAGGTTCTTCAGATGTTAAAGGTTTTTATGGAACCATTTAGACAAAAAAAGGTTCTTCTATGGCATCACTGTGAAGCACTGTATAAATAGATTGGGCTGCCACCTCTCACGCACGCATTATGACAG
>NW_015555112.1:0-495 GCF_001515605.1 Sinocyclocheilus anshuiensis
CTGCTTTATTCTCAATTGTTGCAGTACTTGTTTTACAGTTTTTTGAATGAATGCCAATCCATTATCTGAACTTATTTCGGATGGTATTCCAAATCTCGGAATTACTTCTCTTGTTAGAAATTTAATTACTGTTCCTGCTCCCAGATCTGCTGATGGTACTGCCTCCACCCACCTGCTAAATCTGTCTATGATCACAAGCATGTATCTCTTTCCTTGTACTCGCTTTATCATATCCACATAGTCCATTACCAAATGCTTAAAGGGCCCTTCTGGTACTGGTATATGGCCTATTGGTGTCGCTATCCCTTTCCTCACATTGTATTTGGCACAAACTTCACATGTGGACAAAAATTCATCCACCATTGCATATAAATAAGGAGACCAATATCCTTGCTTAGGAAGAGCTAAATAAACTTATCACTGCATCTAAACCAACAACATGCCTTGTAGATAACTTGATTACTTCAATTTGTAAGGGAATTAATTATTATTAAT
>NW_015555113.1:0-177 GCF_001515605.1 Sinocyclocheilus anshuiensis
CAGCATGATTATTGCACAGGTGTGCCTTAGGCAGGCCACAATAAATGGCCACTCTAAAATGTGCAGTTTTATCACACAGCACACACAGATGTCGCAAGTTTTGAGGGAGCGTGCAATTGGCATGCTGACTGCAGGAATGTCCACCAGAGCTGTTGCCCGTGAATTGAATGTTCATTT
>NW_015555113.1:743-900 GCF_001515605.1 Sinocyclocheilus anshuiensis
ATACCGTGACGAGATCCTGAGGCCCATTGTTGTGCCATTCATCCACGACCATCACCTCATGTTGCAGCATGATAATAATAATAATAATAATAATTCATTACATTTATATAGAACTTTTCTAGGCACTCAAAGCGCTTTACATTGTCAGGGGGTATCT
>NW_015555114.1:0-545 GCF_001515605.1 Sinocyclocheilus anshuiensis
CGGCGGAGGGGGAGAGGTCGTCGCCCGGGGCCTGGCTCGCTTCTTCCGCTGCAGCTGCACCCAGGGTCCGTGGTCCGTTATTGATTTTAAGATAAAAAATTAGACGACAAAGAATTAACTTGACGGAGCTCAAACTCAAAACACACGGCAGCAACAAACAGGAAGTGACATCCTGTCATTAAGACATATGCAAGTAAGTAGTTCCTTTTCCCAATGATTAATCATGTTTTAATTATAATTATGGCGGCACAATATACATAATCTGCCTGATTTTGTAGGTATGATATTACTAATCTACTGCTTAACAGTTTATTATATTAATAAAATAGTGGTAGTGTTTTTAAACATTATTAAAACACTGATTTATGTCATTCTCTTCTGATAATTTTCTATCATTGTTTATATGATTTTAAGTATGTTCCCTTTCAATACTTCACTCGTACTGTGTCTTGCATATGGGAAAAAAGCCTGTTTTCTCCTGAACTGAAGCCTTTTCATTCACACAGTGAAACTGCACGGCCATTGGTTCATGCAGTGCTTAAAAA
>NW_015555114.1:854-1203 GCF_001515605.1 Sinocyclocheilus anshuiensis
CACAGCAGTTCCGGTCCGTTTCCCCTGCCGCCATCCGGCGATTCTAAAAGAGCTTATTTCTAGCAGGTAAGCCTTAAAAGAGCAAATTCTAGCGACGTTGTTGCAAATGTCGCTCTGCGAGTGTGGCTCGTGCAGGGAAACTTGCACGATGCAGAAGAGCAATGAGTATGTCATCTGTCTGGGCAGACCCCACGCAGAGACTGCTCTCTCACTGAGACGGAATGCTCACTCGAGCATGAGTCTCGCTCTTCTCCACTCGTGGACTGCCTTCACCTGAGACAGCCCCGCTCTCCCGTTTCTCTTCTCTCAGCGAACCTCGGAGAGAGAAACAGCGGCGGCAGGGAGCTAA
>NW_015555115.1:0-482 GCF_001515605.1 Sinocyclocheilus anshuiensis
TAAATAACACTATATGAAAATAAGCATCTAACAATGAAGATAAATATCTCTCATGCTATGTATATATTATTAAGAGGGATTTTTTTTCTTAATTTTTGCTATGTCACACCATAGGACAAATTTATGGTACAGTTCTGTCAGGACCACTATCGTCAAAGATGATTGACAATTAGCATACAGTTTGGATTGGCGGTATGGTTTGATTGACTATTAGCATATAGTTTGGATTGGCGGTATGGTTCTGTTCTGGGCAAGAACTCCCTGTGCATCCATGCAGCCTAGCATGGATGAGAGCAGGGAGAGCAGCAACAACCCCCCAGGGTAAACAGAACAGAACCAACATAAATGTATTGCAGATATCGTTGAAGTTCAAGAATTTTATGTACACATTTAAGAATTAGTCTGATTCAAAGGAGAATCAGAAGGCTAAATCATGGCTGACAGAGGAGGAGCTGGGGATGGAGAAGGGTAATTAGCTATTG
>NW_015555116.1:0-578 GCF_001515605.1 Sinocyclocheilus anshuiensis
TTGGAGTAGATTATATGGGAGTTTACCACACTGATGCTCAGAATCACATTGAAGATGCGATTGTACCATTTCCTAGAATGGTGTGGAAAGAGGTAGGTTTTCATCCTCTGATCAGCGGTGTCTACTCCTCCCATGAAGGTGTTGTACCTGTCCACGCACACAGGTCTGTTTATCTCACGAAAACCAGTGTCGCTTTGCTTTGACCTGATACGTTTCCGAACACATGAGTTCCCATGAAGAGACGAGAGCATAGTGAGACGCTTTGTGTCATGCCATGCACAAACTAACAGTTTGCCATGTCTCATGAACACTGGGTCATCTCCTTTGCTCAAATGCAACTCAGTTTGTCTCAGGCACCTAGGCATACCACGCCTTTTGCAGTTCACTGTCCCACACATACCAGTGTCATTATTTGCCAGCTCGTTTGCTATGGCTGGTGATGTGTAGTAACTATCCATGTACACCTCATGCCCTTTCCCTTTGTATTGGGCCATCAGCTGACGAACGATTAGATGGGTGGCAACTAAATCAGCATCAGCATCAGCATTTTGGCCAGTGTACATGGACCACTGCAAAAC
>NW_015555117.1:0-205 GCF_001515605.1 Sinocyclocheilus anshuiensis
ATATATATATATATATATATAGCCTATATATATATAGGCCTATGTCCCATATAGTGTATATATATATATATATACCATCTTTGTACCATACAGCTAGTGCTGGGCGGTATACCGGTTCATACCGAATACAGGTGTTTATTTTTGTTATGATATGAATTTTGAAAATACCGCAATACCGGTATATGTCACTTAAACAACGTTCGGA
>NW_015555117.1:215-426 GCF_001515605.1 Sinocyclocheilus anshuiensis
CCGGTGTATGTCGCTTAAACAACGTTCGGAACGCGACACTGTTTGAAAGGGGTCACTTTTCACTGGTGCATTGTGGTGAGGGAACAGCTGTATGTGTTACTAAACTTAAAAGTTCCCGAAACTGAAGCTGTAGAACTAGTGGAACGTGATGACACAGAAGAACTCATCCACAATATCCACACTGACCGCCACAAATATCCACCGCCCCCTG
>NW_015555117.1:676-841 GCF_001515605.1 Sinocyclocheilus anshuiensis
AGAAGTGTCACCTCTCTCGGCGTCTGTTCTGTGCAGTGAGCGGCAGAGAAGCAGCGCATTCAGTTGGCCGCACCGCAGCCGACTCGTCAATAAATGAGTACAAAACAGCGTTTGCTAGCGCCTGTCGCTTACTGATTGTTTGGAATTATAAATATAAGCGTAGTT
>NW_015555118.1:0-854 GCF_001515605.1 Sinocyclocheilus anshuiensis
GAGCTGAGCTCACTCAAAGAAGAGTCACGAAAAAGAACAGGTAACGTTAAGCATTTTCAAGCTTCCTTATTCCTTAAACAAACTTTTGAACGTTTATGATTTATTGTCGTATCTTATTATTTGAAGATTAACCTGCTCGGCAACGCTAATGTATTAGCTAGCAAAGAGGAATTAACACGACATTACATCAAAGTTATCAACAGCAAGTGTTAAATATACAGTGTTTTACACCACAGTTTGTCAGTGGGAAAATAAAAAACACACATATATATATATATATTTTTTTTTTGCTTTTATCAGTCAGAGACAGACAAACAAGCCCGGTGATTTTTGTCTTTTAAACCAGAAAGACGGCTGACAGATCTAACCGACACTCGCGCCACAGAAACTAATTTAACAGGTAACGTTAGACAAACCCGCCCATTCACTATATTACAATAACTTTGAACTTTTTCTTAATCGTTATTTATGATCCGCTTCGTCAGTTTCATCTAGCATATCCATGTGATGCTAATTAAGTTTACTAATGCAGCCGAAGCCCCGGTAAACACATCGGCTCCGCGCATATCCATGTGATGCTAATTAAGTTTACTAATGCAGCCGAATCCCCGGTAAACAAATCGGCTCGAAGAGCATTTATGATGGCTGTTTTGATAACGTGCTCCTCACGTTTTTTTTTATTTGAAACTCATACTTGCATATGTTTTTGAAATCAATGTTTTCAGAGCAAAGGCAGCGTGGAGTGCTGGGATGTCAAAGGCAACAAGTTGGCTGCAATACTACGAGCCTAAAGTGAAGTAAGTAAATCATCACATTGATTTAATTGATAGGTTTTAGTGTTTTGCGAGATGTAA
>NW_015555119.1:0-247 GCF_001515605.1 Sinocyclocheilus anshuiensis
AAACTCTCCCTGATGCAGAGGATCTCTTTTCTCGGTATGGAGTTGAATTCGTTCAAACAGACAGCGTGCCTCACAGAGGAACGTGCGCGGTCGGTGCTAGCCTGCTTGAATACGTTCAAGGGCAGGACAGCGGTCCCACTGATACTTTTTCAGAGGCTCCTGGGGCACTTACACCGCTCGGCCTGTTACATATGAGACCGCTCCAGCACTGGCTTTATGGCCGAGTCCCGAGGTGGGCGTGGAAGCG
>NW_015555119.1:685-942 GCF_001515605.1 Sinocyclocheilus anshuiensis
AAGTCACACCGGCCTGTTGCCGAACCTTCACCCCTTGGTCAGATCTTGCATTCCTCCTGGCAGGGGTACCCCTAGAGCAGATCTCCAGGCATGCCGTGGTCTACACGGATGCCTCCACCACCGGGTGGGGTGCCACGTACAACGGGCATGCAGTCTCAGGGGTTTGGACGGGCCCGCAGCTGCAGTGGCACATCAATTGCCTAGAGTTGTTGGCAGTGCGCCTTGCCTTGAACCGTCTCAAAGGGCGCTTACGAGGC
>NW_015555119.1:1119-1277 GCF_001515605.1 Sinocyclocheilus anshuiensis
CGTGCTGTTCACATTCCGTGCCTGCGCATCCGTACAGCCGTCGAGCTGTCTCGAGCAATACTCCCGGGAGAATGGCGACTCCATCCCCAGACGGTCCAGCTGACTTGGAGACATTTTGGAGCCGCTCAGGTAGACCTGTTTGCTTCTCCAGAGACCTC
>NW_015555120.1:0-624 GCF_001515605.1 Sinocyclocheilus anshuiensis
TCAGCTCCTCTTGTATGGACTTTGCCCCGAGGCTGGTTAAGTCTTTCTGCTTCCTAGGCCTAGTTAATCCTAAGGCTGTTTTGACACCGTTTTGCTTTCAGCAAGTGGTTGGAGGCTTTCTCCCCTGCTATGTGGGGTCAGATAGCGACTATACCTCTAACCTATGAGGCGCGTGGTGTGACTTCGCCTCTAGAGGTGCGTGCTCATTCTACGAGAGCAATGGCTTCTTCTCAGGCTCTTTTTAAAGGGCCTTAGATGGGAGATGTCTGTGCTGTGGCAGGTTAGTCCTCTCCTAGCACTTTTATCAAGTTCTACTTGTCTGGACGTGAGGATGGCTCTTGGCTCACGGGTCTCTTCCGTTTGAGCAGACTCTTTCCTCGGTATTCCAGCTATCTTAGGTATGTCAGGCGTGATGGTATAGCGTTCCCAAAGTGATGATGTCATCGCAGCATTGAAGTGAACCTATGAGAGGGAACATCTCGGTTACGTATGTAACCTTGGTTCCCTGAATAGGGAATGAGATGCTGCAATGCTGGCCATTCCGTACCTTCGATAGCACTTCCTTCGTCATAGTGTAAAATCTGATGAAATAGCGCGCAGCACGCATATATGAGCATACGTGAC
>NW_015555120.1:722-879 GCF_001515605.1 Sinocyclocheilus anshuiensis
TTCCCATAGCGATGACGTCATCGCAGCATCTCGTTCCCTATTCAGGGAACCAAGGTTACATACGTAACCGAGATGTTTGAGTCGTTCGTTTATCACGTGACAGCCCCATAAGTTAACCTATGCAGTCTGAGCCGGAAAGAGACTTAATAATAATAAC
>NW_015555121.1:0-533 GCF_001515605.1 Sinocyclocheilus anshuiensis
TCTGTGATATACTTGATAATGTCAGATCGCACATCATTACAACACAAACACTTACCATATTATCGCATAGGATTGCTAAATCGCACGCCCCTGACTCGACTTGAGTGGAAAATGAATCATCCGCGGTTGTGCGCGCAGCCGCACACTTTTTTGCACATGAGCAAAGGTGTTTTTAGGAGTCTAATTTGCAGACGCCAGACCACTGATTCGTCAAAGCTGCTTTCCTGCAGTCCGTGTTCTTCTGACTTCTGACTATTTTGTAGTAAGTAACGAATATGCTTCGGGGAAATGTGTCGGAGTAAACGTATACATTTTAATTAGGAAATATAGTGGAGTAAAAGTTGACTGAAATATAAAAATTCAAAGTAAAGTACAGATACTCCCAAAAAATACTTAAGTACTGTAACAAATATTATTACTTTGTTACATTACACCACTGGTGTCCTGCACCCACTAGTAAAAAATATAAAAAATTATATGTACATGCCCAACGCTGACCTCATACGTCATGCTCCCGGAGCTGCTTCTGTGTA
>NW_015555122.1:0-289 GCF_001515605.1 Sinocyclocheilus anshuiensis
GAGCCGTTCTCATGAGACTGTAAACTTTTAGCTGCATTTAGCAGCAGAACTTGCTAACTAGCACGTTACTAGGAAAGGTGATTTGCAAAGATTCATAAAAGCTGAAGGTGAAGCTGAATCACGAATGATTCGCGCAAACATAAACGCATTTAGGTAGATCGGGGGCGCATTCTCTTCAAAAACAAAAGTAATCCTCTGCATCTTCAGTGGCTCAGATATTGGGAGTAAATGATGACTGCTATGTTCATTATTACATCCAACAACAAAACACCTCAATCGCTTAGGAGAC
>NW_015555122.1:335-496 GCF_001515605.1 Sinocyclocheilus anshuiensis
GGAGCCATTCTTGTCTACATCTGCTCCGGCGGTGAAACAATGGTGGACTGATGACAGCTCACTCAGGTCTAAGGTAAAACACTAGTGTCAATCAACGATTATGGGAGGGGCCAGGATTTGTGTGACATCACACAGCCAAGAACCTGAGAACGGCTTGATTT
>NW_015555123.1:0-713 GCF_001515605.1 Sinocyclocheilus anshuiensis
GTATTTATTTATTTATTGTTTTTGCAGGTTTCGTCCTCCATACGTCCTCCATAGAGGACGAGAAATGACTTAAGTATAAATAAATAAATAAATAAATGAATAAATACGTAAATGCAGAATTAAATAAATAAATAAATGTAGAAATACATAAATTAATAAATGAATAAATAAATATATGAAGAAATAAATACAGAAATACTTAAATAAATAAATAAATGTAGAAATACATAAGTAAATAAATAATTAATTAAATGCTGAAGTAAATAAATAAATGCAGAAATACATAAATGAATAAATAAATAATTAAATGCTTAAATAAATAAATGCAGATATGCATAAATGAATGAATGCATAAATAAATAATTTTGTCAAAACTGTCATTTTTAATTGTGCTATTTTTGTACCATTTGTGTTATACTACATTTTTTTTCTACATTTATTTATGTATTTATACAGTTATTTATTTTTACATTTATGTATGCATTCCTACATTTATTTATTTCTGTATTTCTGTGTCCGTATGTTAATAAGGTAGGCGGTCCTAACCTCTCTCAATGCAGGATTGGTTAAACAGGATCGATATCGTTACGGCTGTTCGGATTTTCCGTTTCCAGTAATTTCTACGAGCAACGAAACCAGAGGCAGCAGTCGAGTCGAAGGCGGTTTGGCAACAGCTGATCTGTGACTGGAGAGTCCATGGTAGGAAGTGGCGT
>NW_015555124.1:0-170 GCF_001515605.1 Sinocyclocheilus anshuiensis
CTACGCTAATTATGTCTCTATTTGTTTCTCTGTTTTTGCCATAGGTAGCTAGGATTTCCACAAGCTTCAGTCTGGATCTAGAACACCTGAGAAGAGATGACGCCAACCCCTCAGAGGACCTCAGATGATGCCAACCCTGAAACAACATACAGAACTACCAAATTTTGCTA
>NW_015555124.1:494-2387 GCF_001515605.1 Sinocyclocheilus anshuiensis
TAACTTTTATAAAGAATATCTCTTTGGATTTGAGACTTTAGTCTTTGCAACTTTACAGATCTTCTTTATGCACGAAGAGCTTGTAACACTCCAAAGAGAAAGGAAAACTTGAAATCGCATCATATGACCCCTTTAATACTTAAATCAATGTGTTTTTTTATTTTATTTTAATAAATGTGCTAAAATGTGTTGTCATCGTGGTTCAAGTGTACTTTGTTTGTTTTTTACTCCACAATGACAACATTATAGAGTGAAGCGTTCTGAATACTTTCTGAATGCACAATATAAAGGTTTTCTCATTGTTTCTCATTATACTCGCATACACTCTTAAGTTCAAAACTTTAATTTGCAGGCACTCTGTCATTTACATAGTCAAACCCCTACACTATTAAAGCTGACATTTTTAAGTTAAACAAACTTAGTTAAACATAAACTAATTTTTATTACTGTATACCTACAAACATTAATTTTATGTTGGAAAAAAAATATCAATTATTAATTTTTTCTTTTCCTCGTAGGGCCTTTCCTAACATGTTCCGAAGACATGCAGTCTGCGGGGAAAAAAAGAATAAATGTAGCATCCAGAACACATACCAAGACTGCAAAAGCATTTAAACCTTATGATTTAAATGTATATCTTTTGGATAAAAATTCTGAGACTACCCCTTCACCTGCACACGAACTTAAGCTTGTTCAAGCAGGGCTTGGCAAAAGGACTTTCTCAATTGCAATGGACATGACACATTCAGAGGTATGTTAGTGTGTTTGTCTTTTTGTACAACTGGAAAAAGTAAATTTATAGTAGAATCATAAGTACAGGTAATAGAAACAAATATTAAAAATTAGTGAGTTTCTTTGCATTTTACAATAGTTTTCCAGCATAATGTATGAAGCATTCCCGAAAATGGAGGGTTTGAGTGGAGGATGGATTTTTATAAGGCTACTGGTGACTTTATATTTTCTTTATTACCACTTGAGTCAGTATGTTTTGGGTTATAAAAACATTTGTCATGTTAATTTTATCTTTGTTTATAGGGGGGTGTGGTATAAGACAGCTAAACACTATTCCTCCAGACTCAGAAGGTTACACTGGATCCCAAATCAAATCTGCATCTGGAAAGACAATGCTGTATGTAGCTCCTCTACAAGAGGAACTGGACCTTAATACTCTCCCTTAATGATGCCAGAGAATTAAAAAAAATGCCAAAAGCTACTTGCCAAATGTGCAACAACAGCATGCCCCTGCAAGTGCTGGCTCTCCACATTCAGGTTTGCAAGTCAAATGATTCAACATCTTCAAATGAAGAGGTAATGGATGAATGCGGTTTAATTATTTGCTGATTTCATGATGTTTGGGTGCATGTGTTCTGACTAAATGTTTAATTTTTATTAATGTAACATTCCATGTTGATTTTATAATAGATGTATTACGGTGTACAGACCTTCAAAAGGATAAATGATTTCAGTGTATGTTTTTATGTCAGCAGATTGCTAATCATATACTTATGATGAAGTATATACAAAGGTATGATACAGTTTTAATTTCTTTGTTTTTGGAGCAGACAGAAGTTCAGTTCATCTCAGAAAGCAATTTGGATGCGATGAAACAAGAACATTTTTCATCTGAGATAATGTGGCATTAAAATTCACCAGCCCTAATCAAATTTTTCTCTAATCCATGGTGCTATTATATCATTTAACATTAACCGGCTACCAGCGCTCAATATTTCACAATCACAGGCCTCTCCAGAGCAGGCACAGTCTCTCCCCAGTCGGTCTCTCTCTGCCTCACAGCTCATTCCCGGGCCTCTTTATGCGGTCTCTCCACGCCAATTACTGGAACCAGACACAGGTGTTCGTCATTTACATTTGACCCACTTACTCACAGCTCGT
>NW_015555124.1:2422-4976 GCF_001515605.1 Sinocyclocheilus anshuiensis
ATTTGCATTTGACCCACTTACTCACCGCTCGTCTCCCAACTCTCTCTCCCGCTGCAGACCTCGCTGAACCACACATCCCTGGCCACAGCAGGGTTTAAATATCACCCTGTGATATACTGGTAATATCATCCACAATATAGTGCTAGATTTGAGTTAATCTCTTAAACCATAGCTTTTAGTGTTACAGTTTGTTAACATATTTCCTATCTCAACCTGTTGGAGGTCAGCAGTACTTCTATATCTACATTAAGATACTTAAGTTGCATTTTCTATTCTGAAATGTTTTAAAAGTGAGCCTCTGTTAGAGTGCTGTTTCTGTAGTTTGTATCTGATTTAAGATACGTAACTTGCATTTGCAGTTCAAATTGTTCAAATCAAGCCGCTCTGTTGTAGAGCTCTCCTTAGCTGATTTTATATCTGTTTTAAGGTACTGATGTTGCATTTCATTTATAAGTTACGTTTTCCAAGAGAACCTTGGTGTAGAGGTTTGCCACTGTATTTGACAATGTTAATTACAATAATAATAAAAAACTTAAGTCATTGCTTTTATTTAATTTTCATGCCAAAGGTGTTTAGTCCTGCATTTACCACATTAAGCTCTGTGTGGTGTGGTAAGCACTGATCAACTTCACAATAGTTAAATGACACCATAAACTTTAAAGAATGTTATTCAAGAAGCAGCTGCACAAAATGTAACACTGATAAGTAAATATCTTGGCCAAAGTCTCTGGACTGTGAGACTGGATTAATGGTTGTCCTGAGTCGAGCTATTTCATACTCCGAGAGCAGACTCTCCACCTGAGGGACCACTACTCCAGTGTTCTGCTCCTCCAGTGGGTAAGTGCCATCTTGCACCAAAATGTTGAGGTCCTGGATTAAAAAACAAAATGAAAATAATAATAATTGAACAGTATAGACAAAACATATATTGTACTGTGCTTTTTTAAAATTAATTACAATCATACCTCCATGTCACATGAAACATTGACTGGATTCTGTACAAGTCCTATTTCCCACAGCTGATTGGGGGAAAGATTTTGCTCTGTACGGATGGAATGGTCATTCCATGCATCAGTGAAAATATCTAGGTCTCTTTGGAGATGTGGAAGAAAAACATAATGTGCACAGAAGAGATGAATGGTGTTTGATGGGTCAAGAGAGCCACTCTCTTCCAAATTATGTAGAACATCATAATACAAGTTTGAAACAGACATCCACACATCTTTCCACAGCCGTTCGACCCTAAATGTAAGAGACAAAACAACCTTATTTCTTAGTCATTTATAATTCAAAAACTTGAACAAATTTATTACCTACACTAAAGTAACAAGAAATTACCTTTGATTATCAGTGAACATCCACCTTGCAATGACCACATTTTCTACAACTTGGTCTGTTCTTACCCTACACATTAAAACAGTACATTTAACATTAACACTACATAGTAAGGTTTGACAAAACATCCTATGATGTTGGCTTGAGAAAGCCTGGCCAGAATGTTAATGAAATGAAATATCTTGAAGTTTGAAGCTGTTTTAATAGCTTGGTGAGGGTTTTAAGACCATGCAGTCAGTCAGTCTGTATAGATAGATAGATAGATAGGATGTACTCAAATGTACATACATACCGTGAAGGAACTCCATGCTTTTCTACTGCCTCGAGGAAGAAACCTAGAGCAGTCTCTGCTTTGTTGTTGGTTGCAGCCCCCAGATACATGTCCTGATAAAATTATTTAGTGAAGTTATTGGCATCTTACACAATTATTCCATGATTGTATCACACACACAGGAGT
This sequence comes from Sinocyclocheilus anshuiensis, assembly GCF_001515605.1. NCBI lineage: Eukaryota > Metazoa > Chordata > Actinopteri > Cypriniformes > Cyprinidae > Sinocyclocheilus > Sinocyclocheilus anshuiensis. The sequence continues at coordinate 4,215 of NW_015555124.1, forward strand.
CACACAAATAAAGATCCACCACTAACCTTTTTGAGTAGCCATCTATGCCCCCAAATATTACTAAGTCATATCTGAATACAAAAGGGAAAACATCTTATGCACACAGGCACCTTTAATAACAGATAAGATATTTTGCTGTACAAGTGACTTCTACAAAAAAAATTTAACCTACGTGATCAGCTTGTGGTTGGTGTCCAAATGCATGACGGACAGAAGGGCCTGGACTGAATATGATCTTCTCACAACATGTCCAAGTTGTGACATTCTAGCAAGGACTCCGGCTGAATCAACTCTATTCATAGAGTCGCAGACTCTGCTCCACTGGACTCGATGACCAAGAGCTTTCAAGTGTCCTCTCATCATTCTGTAGCCTGAGTGTGGTGATGTTGTTTTGATTGCAACCACAAGATTGTCTAACTCTTCGTCAGTCAATTGACTGTATGTTCCTTTCACTGATTTGCCAAACTCTTGCATTCTGCGTTCTATGGTTTGTGTTGACATGCCAAGCAGTTTTGAAATGCAAGGTACAGTCAGACCAATTTCAATCAATCGTCTGAGGTGCTGCTCAGATACAATGGTTTTGGGACGTACCGTTGGTCCAGCAATTTCATTCAAAATCACTGAAGAGGAACGTCTTGTGTCCTGGCGATTAAAGAAAGACATGTGCATTACCTCTTGAGGTACATGTTCACGACTTGTATGTGAAGTGATCAAACTTAACTCCTTCAAAAACAGCTAGAAACCTTGGAGTTGTGATTGACG
>NW_015555125.1:0-139 GCF_001515605.1 Sinocyclocheilus anshuiensis
ATACTGTACATGTGCAAAGAGAAACATCGTAAGTCAAGCAGCTGTCTGGAGAACAGTGCAGATGATTTGTTAGTTTCTAATCGTACGATTTAAACACATTATAGCACTGAAAACTTTCTACTGCTTGTAGGAAGGCACA
>NW_015555125.1:556-858 GCF_001515605.1 Sinocyclocheilus anshuiensis
TGAGGGAGTTTGCACTGCTGAGTGAGGATGCAGGAGTAGGGTGTCTCTCCCACTGCGTTTCCTTTTGCAGCCTATAAGAGTACCTGGGTTCTCTTTGGACCACGCCAAGTTTGTCTTGAGTGTTGTTCAGCTACTGGATCAGAGTCTCAGTTCTGGCAACTTTGTCTAAGAGCTCAGAATTTGCTGCTTTAATAGTAATTTTCCAGGACCTTTCTGGCTACCTTTTCCAGGTGCTCTTGCTGTTCAGCATCTGTCATAGCCTTTTGAAGTCTATTGATTTCCTCCTGTAACGCCATTCTGCT
>NW_015555126.1:0-156 GCF_001515605.1 Sinocyclocheilus anshuiensis
TGTTGTGTCTACAATAAATGTTATTATTGGAATCCTTGTCGTCCTGCCTGCCTCCACATACCCGTTTCCGTGACAATTATAGGGGTGCTGGATGTGTATTTTCCCAGCCTCACTAGCTGCTGCCTGTCTGTCAGGAAGCTGTTGATCCACTGACAG
>NW_015555126.1:341-531 GCF_001515605.1 Sinocyclocheilus anshuiensis
CTGAACCAGACAGTTATTGAAGTGCAGAGGATGGATTCAATGATGGCAGAGTAGATCTGTTTCAGCAGCTCCTGTGGCAGGTTGAACTTCCTCAGCTGGCAAAGGAAGTACAACCTCTGCTGGGTCTTTTTCACAATGGAGTCAATCTGAGTGTCCCACTTTAGGTCCTGAGAGATAGTGGTGCCCAGGA
>NW_015555127.1:0-916 GCF_001515605.1 Sinocyclocheilus anshuiensis
TCTAATGGGGGTCAGTCCAGCAAGGCAGGAAGTTCTTTAGCAGACTGTCGGAGGTAGTTTGGCATGGCTGTGTGAAGCTGGGGTGCAAACATTGTCTCCTATGTTGCATTCCTCTTGTGATGCCTTCTGGTTGTGGCAGACTTTCTGACCTTCTGTGCTTTGATGGTTGCTGTTGCACAGACAGGAATGTGGTTCTTGGAGTTGGAGTCAATTTGACAGTTTGTTAGTGTGCAATGGGACTGAGGGGATGTTCTTCGGTACCTCATGAGCGATGGGTGACTGAGGTGATGTTCTTTGGTACCTCAGAGTTTTCATCACAGTTGGCCGTGAGAGACTTGCTCGTTCTGGGTGGTTGTTGAACAGGTGCTTGTCATCTCTGATGTGGTGTACCAGGTGATCACCGGCCTTCTGTTCTGTCGCTGGTCACAGCGAGCATGACTCAACTTTGTGGTCATCCGTGTTCAGCTTGTCTCGACGGAACTCTTTCATTTGTCTTATGACTTGTTCCGTGTCTTCTGATGGTAAGCTGTCTTGCTCTTGTGCATACTCAGCACTGTGCATGTCTGAGTGGTGCTGAGGTGGGTTTTGCTGTCGCTTACCCACACGAGTTGCTCTTGGATGAGTCAGGCGATTACCTTTGGATGTCTCGTTAGATTTCCAGTTGTTCTTATCTTTTGGGTTTCTTGAGAAGCGTGGCTGGTCCCATGGATTTTTCCAGCGGTTGGGCTGAAAGCTGTCATGGACATGGGTGTCACGTTCTCTCTGCTCTTGATGAAAGACTCTGGTGTCGTGATGCCACTGGGTGTCGTCCAGTGCAAGGCTTGAGTCTTTGGTGACAGAGTTCAAGAGTGTGGATGTTTTGTTACCTTTCTTTGAGGCCATCTTCTGCTTGTTGTAGGCCTTCTGTGTTAGGTCA
>NW_015555127.1:1157-1343 GCF_001515605.1 Sinocyclocheilus anshuiensis
GACCTTGTTTGATCTCCAAGGCAGTTAACAGTCCATGTTCAGACTCAGGGTCTGTAAACTCTTTAATCAGGACCTCACAAAGTAGCTAGTAGTTTGACTTTGTTTGCCTGGGCTGTCGATCTAAGAAGTGTCGTACCTCGAGACTGGACGTGGCTCTAAGGAGGTATAACCTGTCTCTGTCAGTCA
>NW_015555128.1:0-883 GCF_001515605.1 Sinocyclocheilus anshuiensis
GAAATCTGCGTTCGGATTTGGTTCTAGTACATACCGGTTACATAGATACATAGGTTTCGGTACCCAACCCTAAGCTCAACCAGGTCTGGTCCCATTCGTCGATATTTGTGATATCACAAATCCCAGAAAATATGCGTTGTAGTCCAAATAAGCCGTTCGTTGTAGTTTAAGCGATTTCTGTTAAATAAAATATCTCCTTTTGAATTGGACTTTGAGCTTTGTAACTTCGCATATCTTTTTTAACAGCAACATTACAGACTAACTAAAGTTGAAAAAGTGAAAAAGCATAATAGGACCCCTTTAACCATTTGTACTTTCTCTAACACGCATATTTTAGATTCACAATTAATTTAAAAGCCTCTGGTGTGTAAACATAGTAAATATCATCATGTCCTCCTGTTCTTTTTTTACCATAATTAAAGTTATAGGAGAATTAAATAGTTAATAAAGAAACTTAATTCTAATGCTCATTATATTAGCGTTAGCCGTGCTTATGCTAATGATTACCTACTCTAATAACAGCGATGTTCATTTCAATCCGACATTCAGATTAAAACATTGAATAATATTCATAACAGAAGTGGTGTTTCCCACAGACTTGCACTCTATTTGTGGCGGCATATGCAAATTCATTCTCTGCCAGCAGGAGGCACTTGTAGAGCGGGAGAAATAGAGGTTTCCCCGGTAACGGCTGTACACAAAGCAGCGCTGCGCTCACAAACGCTGCTTTATCAGGCATTACAGGCTAGATGAAATGAGAAAATGACATCCATAATTTTCTGAAGACAGTCGGTTTCCTTTAGAAATACAACGATATAAAAACACCCCAGTCAAAGCGTTTTGGAAAATCTATTTGTGGCGGTCAGTTTTGATATTGTGGCGG
>NW_015555129.1:0-161 GCF_001515605.1 Sinocyclocheilus anshuiensis
AAAAATAGGAAAGATTCACAATACTTATCTTGGTGTCATTAATTTTTCAGTCAAATCTTTGTCAGCTTTCTATCTCCACCATTTATGTAGTGACTTAACTGTAATTTAAGTCGTTAATTCTATAAGGGAATTAATCATTAATTTTATTTCTAGCTCAGGCT
>NW_015555129.1:171-883 GCF_001515605.1 Sinocyclocheilus anshuiensis
CTTGACTACTTAAGTTTGTAAGGGAATTAATTATTATTAATTCATTCAGGTTTTGATAGGACTCGGGTCTGAATCCCCGAAGCTCACCTGATTAAACCGATTTCAAATTTGTTATTTTACACTTTAAATCAAGGGTCGTCCAGCGAGCCGTGACCTCAGTATATTTTAACAAATTGAATATGTATTTTCCCCGGCCACAGGTCAATACGATTATGATAATTTGTAAGCTCTTAGAGAGTTAACAATGATCTTGGCAAAGGTTTTAACCTTAAAATTATATGACCTCAAATAATGATTCTTTATAAATGAAAAATGAATTTTATTGGCTATTCTAGATTACATTAAACTAAGCTAAAACACACATACACACAAACATACAGTTTCTTAGAATGAGAGTTGACGGAGTTGCATGAAGTTTCAAAGTTCTAACTCGTTTTCACGAGTGGTTTTGAATTCACCTGAGAGAATTCACAAAGCAGAGGTTTGTCTTAAGTTTACTGCTTAAATTAGCTCGACACCAGTTCAGCAGAGATAAGATTTTGTTCGTTTACTTGCGTTTTGCTTTGGGTGACAGCTGAAAAGCTGAGATGATTTCCCGTTACTGACGCAGGCTTCCTGGATGGCTGCTCGAGGGAAATTCCGTTGCTGATTGGTTGGTCGCTTTGGTGCCGGAATGACATTTGGATGACGTCCTTTGGGGAAGCCCTCGTTG
>NW_015555130.1:0-548 GCF_001515605.1 Sinocyclocheilus anshuiensis
AAAATTAAATTAATCAGTAAATATTGTTGCTATGTGAAAGCAGGAGTTGAAATTACTTTTGAAATGAAAATTCCAAATCAGTAATTAATTATGAAGTGAAATTAAAATTTCAAATCCATAATTACTTAAATTCGTAATATCTACTGATGTCATTATTATTATAAGAGCAGTTATAACTGAATTAATCCCAACGTAGCATTTAAGGTAATGAGGCCTAGGCTGGCCAGGATTAATTGTTAATAACAACACAAAGGTAGCAGTTTAAACTGATATAGTAACACGCTGAAGAGGAAAGGTCTATTAAGTTTGCATCTGTCAACGTTCTTTCCAAAGGGAGGTGAAGAAGAGAGATAGGATGAAATCCGTATGAAATAGCGAAAGATAAAGTTCAGATGTAACTGAGCAAGTCACTTCAACACTTCACACACTGCAAAACACTCTGCATTTAAAACCACCAAAGGCTACGTGCTAACCGCTAGCCTTCAATGCTAATAGCTTAGGTTGGCTATTTGTTTACAAACAGCTCAAAAATGGCGCTGGCGGACTGC
>NW_015555130.1:685-834 GCF_001515605.1 Sinocyclocheilus anshuiensis
TGCTTCACGTGAAATGGCGGCGCATTTCACACTGAACAACCAAAAAGCACTATTGAGGTTCTTATCTTTATAGCGCTGAACACTCAACTCGTTCGAGTGAGCTGAATTAATCTACAGATTTACTGCAATTAATACAATAACTGTTATTG
>NW_015555131.1:0-581 GCF_001515605.1 Sinocyclocheilus anshuiensis
ATCACTCCTCTCTTCCTTCTCTGCTAATGTCTCCACTGCTAAAAAAGGACATACTATCATAACAAAATTAACAATTCGTATAACTCTCGCATGCTCTTTAAAACATTTTCCTCGCTCCTTTGTCCTCATCCTCCCCCTCCTTCATCAACTCTAATAGCTGACGACTTTGCCACGTTCTTCATTAATAAAATTAAAATCATCAGTGCACAATTTTCCAAACCACACTCTGTCAAGCACATCTTACCAGCAAATGCACATTTTTTCACACCACAGTCTGTTAAGCACATCTTACCAGCAAACATACACTCATTCACATCCTTCTCTTCACTCTCTGTGGCAGAAGTCTCCAAACTCATCCTTTCTAATCATCCTACTACTTGTGACCAGGATCCGCTTGATCCTATTCCATCTCATCTCCTTCAAGCCATTTCTCCTGCAGATGTACCTGCACTCACTCACATCATTAACACATCCCTTCACACTGGTGTGTTTCCCTCAGCATTTAGACATATAACCGTATAACAGATTATAACAGATCGTATAACCCCACTACTTAAGAAACCCACCCTTAACCCATCTCT
>NW_015555132.1:0-1270 GCF_001515605.1 Sinocyclocheilus anshuiensis
GAATATGTAGTATTTTGAGATGAACCCACAGGTATCTCTCTCACTTTTGCTGAAACATCACGACCATGATCAACAACAGGCGTGACAGTTTGGGATACACGGTCTTCATTCTGAACATCTGATATAAGTGATGTCTCATCATTTGATGCAATGTACAAGGACACTGAAGGATTGGACATTCTTTGAGAAATGCCCTGACACTCTGCCCCTTCAACCCGTTCAGTTTGTTGCCCCACTTCATGATCACAAATCTCATGTTCACCACTGTGAATTACATCATCTTTCAGTTCACCATTATCCATCCCTGCAACTACATCTAAATCAGCAATCCATCGAGAAGTTCTGTCTACAGTGTCACTTTTCTGGAGGTTAGTACTTGACGAATCACAGATCGAGCTCAAGTCACATTCCGAACCTACTGAATCCTCCCAAGCAGGCAATGGTAAAAAGTTTACAGGCATTAACAGGTTCTGATGCACAGTTTTGACACGACCATTAACAGGGTGGCGAATCTTGTACGTATTCAAAGAACAGTTCTTACCCACAACAATGTACACTGTGCTTTCCCAACGATCTGCTAATTTTCTTTTTCCTTTTTCCCCTTTGTTTGCCAGGAGGACCCTATCACCCAACTCTAATGAATGACCCTTGCACTTGCGATTATAATGTTCAGCCTGTTTGTTCTGCTGCTGTCGTGCATTTTGTTGTGCAAGTGACATTGCCTCCCTTAAATCCTTCCCCAGAGACTGGACATATTTACTCACATCGACAGTCCCCCCATCCAAAATTACACTCTCAAACAAAACATCCACTGGCAATCTCGGGGTACGACCAAACATCAAAAAGAATGGTGGGTAGCCAGTAGTTTCATGCCTGGTACAATTGTATGAGAAAGTCAGTGTGTTCAACATCTGAGGCCAATTAGCTTTAGACCTCGGAGGCAAGGACCTTATCATGTCCCCAAGAGTACGGTTAAACCTTTCAGTTTGACCGTTACCCATAGGGTGATAGGGTGTAGTATGAGATTTGGAAACACCAGACAATTTCAACATTTCTGCAATCAGAGAACTTTCAAAGTTTGCACCCTTGTCAGAATGGATTCGTGCTGGGAACCCATATATACAAAAGAAATTGTTCCACAGAACACGGGCAACAGACTTTGCAGTTTGATTCGGACAAACGTACGCACATGCAAGTTTTGTGAAGTGGTCGGTTATTACCAACAGACTTGTTATTGACATCCTCAGCCGTCCAGAAATCGATACAAACC
>NW_015555133.1:0-521 GCF_001515605.1 Sinocyclocheilus anshuiensis
GAACCTTTTATTATTTTCCACGGCCCCAGACTAAGGATTTAGAACGATTTATGGAGGATTTAGCCTATTTAGAAGGATTTATGGCCATACAAATAATAGGGTTGTCTGTGGTTTCAGAAATTGTTGTGGACGTATAGGCTATATACAGAAAAAAAGGGGCCAAAATCACACCTTTTGGGGTACAACAGCTTGTCACTGGAGCAGTACTCTTAAAAAGACATATTTGTTAATTTTTTACCCCTAATAGGTAGGCCTACAAATTAGTACCTTAAGGGTACAAATTACTACTCTAAGTGGTTAAAAAGGTACAAAGATGTCCTTATAAGAGTACTGCTAGGGTGGAAATACAACGATATTTCTTCAAAAGCAGATCGTGGAGACATTTAGGGGTTAGAAAGGTACAAAGATGTCCTTTTAAGAGTACTGCTACAGTGTCACTGACTGTACTACTACTTTTTTTTTTACACACGCTACTACTTTTTCTGTGTGGCCTGGATGAGTGTGAGATTTCCCGGCCTGAA
>NW_015555134.1:0-1951 GCF_001515605.1 Sinocyclocheilus anshuiensis
ATTCCCTGGTATACGTTTTATCTATAACTTGTCATCCAGGTAAACTCTTCCCTAATATCAAGACTCTGAAGACTCCTTGTTCACAGGTTTATTGACATTGCAAGGTGAAACATACAAAGGCATAATCAAGTAAGCTTGCCCTTTAACATGTATAGGTATATTCAAACTCAAATAATATGAATTAAATTCATGTGTTCTTTTTACTGTTACAAAATGTATGTATTTAACATACATTTCTAAATGTAATGAATGTATAATTAAGGTGCTTTACGCAACCGGACACAAGTCCTGTAGTTTGCAAGGTGGCGCTGCTATGGATCAAACTTGTTGGTCCAGCATATCCCACAGATTCTCAACTGGATTGAGATCTGGGGAATGTGGATTTTGTCATGAAGGGATGTAACTGGTCTGTAGTAATACTTAGGTAGGTAGCACATCAAATTTACGTCCTAATGAATGGCCGGACCAAGGTTTACCAGCAGAACATCGCCCAGAGCATCACACTCATTCCACCGGCTTGTCACCTTCCCGCAGTGTATCCTGGTGCCAGTACATCCCCAAGTAAACATGATGTAAAAGAAAACAGGATTCTTCAGACCAGACAACTTTCTTCCACTGCTCAGAGGTCCAGTTTCATTGTATGAGTGCCCATTGTAAAGGCTTTTGGCTGTGGACAGGGGTCATCATGGGCACTCATGGGAACAGTCTGCACCTACACAGGCCCATATGCATCAATATGCCATGCAGTGTGTGTTGTGAATATTGCTTTTTTTTTCTTTTTTTTTTACATTGAACATTGCCATCATTAAAACTGGTGCAACACAGACCTTCTATCGTTTTGGTCCAGACAGAATAGCTTTAGACGCTCTATATACCCTGTCGCCCGTTTGTGGTTTGTATAACTTTATTATCCAATGTGCAAATTCTCCTTTGTCTTCTCATAAAACACACACACACACACACACACACACACACAAATGTTATACACATACACAATTAAGACAATTAATAATAATCATAATCATACAAAACAAGACGTAAAAATACTTAATGGCACTGGTATAAAAGAGTGTTTATAAAAAATAAAAATAAAAACTCTGGGGACATTATACCTTCTTCTAGATAGAAGCTTTACAAATTCAGGGTAAAGTGGGTGTGTGGAATCAGATATTGTCCTTGTAGCTCTCCTATGTATTGCCATCAAAGACAGTTTATCAAAATGTGTTTGCTTGCATCCTATTTTTTCACCCTTATCACTATGCTGTGCAACTTATTCTTATTCCTCAGTCCCAGGTTTCCATACCAAGCTGTAATATTAAACATTATAATACTCTCAGCATGACTTTTATATACCATTTCCAAAACAAGTGGACTAACATCAAAACTCTTCAATTGCTGCATTAGAAACAGCCATTGATTTGCTTTCTTATCAGTGTTCTTAACAATCCACTCTCATCAAAACTCAACCTTGTATCCAAATGTTACCAGATATTTAAAAAAAAAAAAATCTGTAAAACAATCTCAACAGCCTGATCATTTAACTTTCCCCAACACATTATTCATTAAGACTAGCATTAAAAATTCCTTCTTCTCGCCTTCATTTTCTTTACACTGATTTGCAAGCACTCAGTTTACACCAATCTTCAAGAGCCATAATAATTTTCAAATTATGGCAAATATATTTTGCCATGCAAGATCACAATATCACAGCAGAAGATAATACATAATTTTGTTACCGCAACTGGGTAAGGTGAGCAAAATGTGCTTTTCTATATATTTGGACACATATACTGACCCTGCTGCTGTTTGGTGGCCACAGCTTTTAATTAGATTAAAAAAAAGAGCTATAACAACTCTTACAATTCTGCCCCCTTGAAGCATCCACAAGCATCCCATACTCACACTGAAGGACAAGTTAGCTGAGCTCCAGAAGGATATACCTAAACCTAAA
>NW_015555135.1:0-602 GCF_001515605.1 Sinocyclocheilus anshuiensis
AATGATACCTAAGTTTCTAACAGTAGCCGATGGAAAAATAGAAATGGCGTCAAGGTCAAAGCTAGAAACATCAATTTTATTTTTTTATTAGAGATGGGGGACCAATTATTAAAATTTCTGTTTTACTCAAGTTCAGACTAAGAAAATTTGAATGTAGCCAATCCTTTAACTCACTGACACATGAAGATAAGGATGCCATCGAATGGGTAGAATCTGGTTGACAAGCAGTATATATCTGGATGTCATCGGCATAACAGTGGTAGTTAAAACCATTACGACGAATTATTTGGCCAAGAGGCTGAATGTAGAGGATGAATAATAATGGTCCGAGAACTGAGCCCTGGGGAACACCCTGTTTGAGCAAGACAGTGGGAGATTTGGAATTGTGCAGTGAGATGAAGTATTGCCTATCTGTGAGATATGAGGAGAACCAGGATAATGCAGAACCTGAGATGCCAACCTCTGCAAGGCGAGATAATAATAACTTATGACAAACAGTATCAAAGTACATTTTTACTATTTAAAATAACTGTTTTCTATTTAAATATGTTAAAATTTAATTTATTCCTGTGATTTCAAAGCTAAATTTTCAGCATCATTAC
>NW_015555136.1:0-585 GCF_001515605.1 Sinocyclocheilus anshuiensis
GTAATAAAACAGACGATGAACACTATTAACAGCAATTATTATGAGTACTTTTAAATAGGCTACTCTTTTACTCTTACTCGAGTCGTTTTTTGGACAAGTACTTTTACTCTACTCACACTACATTTTTTGGAAGGTAATGGTACTTTTACTTGAGTATATTTTTTCAGTACTCTTTCCACCTGAACCTGCTGGTTTGGGGTGAAGAGTGGGTTGGAAACAATACATGTTTACGTGGATACTCATCAAGACCGTGATTCTGACATAATTTTCCGTGCATTTGGTCAAGAAGTCGCGAAAGAGAACTCAATTTGGTTCTTGCATATGCTGTCTGAGCTGCGTGCGTGCGTGCGTTCGTGCGCACAGAAACGGTCTATCACAGCTTGAGTACCGCACTGAAATTTCTTTCACGCTTGAATGGCTTAAAACACTTTAATGTTTAAACTGACAAGGCTTAAAAGACGTGAGAATGATAAACTTTCTTGAGGAAGCAGCATTAGCCCGATCATTCAGATCGGTGATTAGATAAACACTGGAGCTTGACCGATATGGCTAGGAACTATACTCTCATTCCGGCGTAGTAATCAA
>NW_015555137.1:0-173 GCF_001515605.1 Sinocyclocheilus anshuiensis
CCTTATTAAAAAATATGCTATACATTCAAAAGAAATGTATTTTAACTTTATAGTATATACTTAAACATATATTTGAATGATTTTAATGAATGGATTTTATAATACAAATAGCAATGTGTAACATTTTACCATATGATAGATACGATAGGACAAAACAAATACAGTGCAGCACT
>NW_015555137.1:686-890 GCF_001515605.1 Sinocyclocheilus anshuiensis
TTATTGGGAGTTTTTTTTTTTTTGTTAAATCCAGTGTTTGTTTTCAGTTCTGATTTTAGTTAGATTTCTTTCTTTTTTTTTCATGAAAACCGACTTTATATGAGCTACACATTCAATGGCACTCTCAAACAGTGAATATACAGATATATATATATATATATTAGGGCTGCACGATAAATCGAAATGGAATCGAGATCACGATTC
>NW_015555138.1:0-501 GCF_001515605.1 Sinocyclocheilus anshuiensis
AAGGGGTATGGTGATTTGGTTTTTCATAATGTGGCGAAGAAAACTATTTATTATATTTGTGTTAAATCTGTGCATGTTGTACAGTTGCAAGGAAGACCAGATACTAAATGGAGAAGTAAGATTTCTATTTGTGAGGGAGTATATCCGTCATGGAGAGTGTTATATAAACCTCCTGTATCCAAGCGATGTGGAGATCTTCAGTGGAGAGTACTCCATTGTGCTATAGCCTCCAATAGTTTAGTTTCAAAATTTAATGAGATGGGTTTACTGTGTCCATTCTGTAATGCTTATGATACTGTTTTTCACATGTTTTTTGAATGTCCAAGACTTGGTGCTTTGTTCATAATACTTGAAAAATTGATTATAAAATTGGGGTTTTCGTACAACAATATTTTGTTTATTTTAGGATATCAATATAGAAGGTCGTGGCAACAACAATGTGTTCTTGCAAATTTTCTAATTGGCCAAGCTAAGCTAGCCATTTTGAAATCCCATCAGTGT
>NW_015555139.1:0-233 GCF_001515605.1 Sinocyclocheilus anshuiensis
AAGACTCTCTCAGACGAACTTCGAGGCTCCTCCGTAACCTGGCAAGCAACCAATCCAACGAGGGCTCTCCCAAAAGGACTTCATCCTGACGTCACCGCAGTAACCAATCAGCAACGGAATTTCCCTCCAGCAGCCAAACCAGGAACCCCGTTGCAACTCAGCTTTCAGCAAAACGCAAGTAACGAACAAAATCTTCTATCTGCTGAACTGGCGCTGATGATTGATTTAAGCAG
>NW_015555139.1:752-1667 GCF_001515605.1 Sinocyclocheilus anshuiensis
CTATCAAATTTGAAATCAGTTCTAATCAGGTTGACTCCGAATTTTCAGATTCGAGTCCTCTCAAAACCTGAATTAAATAATAATAATTAATTCCCTAAGAAAAGTAATCTGACATTACATGTGGTGGAGAAAATAGCTGGCAAAGATTTGACTTAAAAATTAATGACACCAAGATATTATGGTGAATCTTGTCTATTTTTATCCGGAAGAATAGATGAGACAGAGAAACTGAGTTTGTCGTGTTACTACTTTATTGTGGCAGACCAGCGTGTTGAATGAATGAAGTGAAACTCGAGTTTGTTGTTTAGAATTTAACGGCAGTAAAACGTTTAAATATTGTCCACCGAGACAAAATAAGTCGCTCTAGAAAAGCGCATGAATAGAGAAACGAGCGTATTCCTCGTTACTTTCTGTAAAAGGGCCTTCATAGTTGATTTGTTGGTGCGTGTTCCACTTCCAAATTCGTCTATGCTATTAAATCTCCCGGCTTCAGTCCATTAACTTAGCTAATTAATGCTCTTGCCATTTAATTCACTAAACCTAGTGAACTTGAAACACGGTGCTCAGAGAGAGCGTCCGAACGCTATTATTACTTTTGGGAGAATTGTGAAAGCTTGATCAAGTGAAATTGTGGTTAAATCCACGCGTGTTTTTGTCTGTATAAATATGTGCAGAGACCCGCCGAGATATCATTGACAGTCATTGTATTTATTGCAGTAAATCTGTACATTAATTTACCTCACTCTAACAAGGTGAGATGGTTTAGCGCTGTAAGAAAAGATAAGAATCTATAGTGCTTTTTGGTTGTTCAGTGTGAAGTGCGCCGCCATTTCACTGACAACCCACAGCTAGTAAGCTCACATGCGCATTCTGTGTACGTCACCATAGCAACAGCCGTAACCCGGTAGTTCTAAG
>NW_015555140.1:0-867 GCF_001515605.1 Sinocyclocheilus anshuiensis
TATCGCAATAAAAGTAGAGCGTGTCAGTGGCATAGTGAGCACTTGGTTTCCCACACGTTTTCTGTTCTGTCGCCCTTGCCTGGAGTCGTGTGGTTTGGGTTTTTCTATTCCAGTCCTTTCTCTGCTTAAACCCAGGTATGTGGATGAATGGAATTCCATAGGTGAGTGGGGTAGTACTGGTGTGTAACCCAAGTCTGTATCCTGCAGTTCGGGTGTAGCGAGATACGTCATAGCGGGAGCTCTTTCATATCAGTCAAATTGACCCAGTGAGTATGATCTTTTTATGGGGGGTGGTTTTATATTTTAAATGTTTGTTTCATGGACGTTAGTGTCTGTGTGCAGGTTGAGGGGAAGTGCCTCTCGGCTTATGTCCAGCGTGGAGCCGTGGAGTGGGGCAATATTTGGCCGGACGTACGGATCCAGACTGCGCTGCTGTTTTGTCTCTACGGTTTTCATTGTTTGTTGCCCTCGGTGTCTTTTATTAGATTTTCTTTTTTTTCTTTGTGTTAGTTGATGGTTTTGAGAATATTAAAAGGTTATTTAGTTTGGTTTTCTTAAACTTTTTGGTTAATAATGATCAAGATGGCTGATGTGATCTTGTCAGTGATTTATGGGGATGATTAGTCCCTTACCCTAATGTTTTGCATATCTCTGTATTTTTCTTAATTTTACTTTCTTATTGTTTAATTGTATATTTGTTTTTGTATCTCTTTGTCAGGGCTGAGAGTTCTCCCTTTGGGGACCTAGAGAGAGACACACCGTTGATTCTTTGGGGTGCAGTGTGGAACACATTTGATTTTCATTCGTGTGGGTGCAGTGGCGAGCACTAGAGTGTGATGGCTTATCTATTGGGGGGGCTTAGGGTTT